>NC_067421.1:1574115-1575170 GCF_009764475.1 Pristis pectinata | reverse complement strand
TGGGTAAATACTGGAATCTGATTCAGCGAATGAATGTCCGTGACCTGATGAATGGTTTTCGAACTGATAAAAATAATTCCGTTTCTCTCTCCACAGATGCTGCCTGACCTGCTGCGAATTTTCACCACCTTCTTTGTTTCTGATTTTGATTCCAGCTTCTTCACATTTACTTGATGACATTGCATTTGCTCTGAGTCGTGCTGGATATTTTTTCTTCATCGCAGGAATAAATTCACTTAAATTTATGACAGGAAATGTTCTGCCCTCGCCAGTCTGTCGAATCCTGTATTTTCACATGTAACGGGGAGAACATGTGGCGGTATATCATGTGTCTGTCAGATGAAATAACAGGTATTTGCGTTTTTGCGCAGCCGCTGGAAGTTGGGTTTCTGTGTCCACCCTGTCAAAGACATTCATTGACACCTTTGATGGATATTCTCTTGGAAAGGATGGAGAGTTTGTGCTTGTATCAGCTGGTGCTTTAACAATGGAAACTGATTGCGTAGTTCATGGCAGGGTGGCTGTGGTCACTTGTCGGAACATCTTGGATTAGCAGACGCTGGTTAAATGCATCTTTGCAGTGAAAAGTGTCTGGAAGTAATATCTGATATTTGTGTCTTTGCCTCACGGAACAAATTAATATCCGTCCTCGTGTAAGTCTGTTATGAAGTAGAAGCCCTTGATAGAGATAACTGAAAAATGAATTGGAGCAATGGGTATAGAATGGAACGTTCCTACAAGGAGGAGTTTATGATCGGGTGAGACTGAATATGCCCTGGATCTCATGAAATGATAAACGCTTTGGCAAGTCCTTTGAAATTAGGATTAAAGAGAATCCCAAGACATTCTATACATTCACCAAGAGCAAAAGGATAACTGGGGAGAGGGTAGGTCAGCTCAAAGATAAAGGAGGTAGCACGTGTTGGGAGGCGGAGAATGAAGACGAGGACCTAAATGCGTCCTTTGCGTCATGGTTACCGAAAAGCAGGATGTGAAAGATACTGAGGTGGGTTTGTAGCGTAATTACATGCTGGGGCATTTTGCGATAAAGAAAG
>NC_067421.1:1424788-1560258 GCF_009764475.1 Pristis pectinata | reverse complement strand
GGAATCCAATTAAGTTCCAGACACAGCAATTACCACACAGGCACCCAGCCAGGAAAGCAGTGGTGTGGCTGTTCTGGCCTGAATGACACTTTTTAACTCAGTATTTCGAGCAGCCATAATTCTCATCCGTCTTAAGATATCAATACAGTTTTAGTTTATTAATCCTACACCTCCTCACCACTTATCCTTTCCCCTGCTTCCCGGTTACTGAAAATAAATTCTTAGTTCCCTACTTCAGATGGTGCCCCGGAACTGAAACGTTAAGTGTGTTATTTTCTCACATGTGCCAACTTAGAGTTTTCCCAGCATTTTTTCTGATTTAATTTCAGATTTTCAGCATCTGTTCTTTACGTTCATTATATTCTTCCAGTTCCTCTGTCATCGTTATGTCTGTCCCGATCATAGGACATTCCATATCGGTGCCTGTGACACAGGTCTTCCACTTTCCTGAATTGTGGCCTTCCTTCTATCATAGTGGATAGAGCTGTTTCCCGCTTCCAATCTGATGGCCGCACCTCATTTGTCAACGTCTTTCTCCCAAACAGAGCAAGAATAGAAATACATTAGTTCTCATTTTGGAGCCTCCCAGTTTCCCCGATCGTCCCGTGTAGTTTTTAGATATTCTTCCACATCGATCAACTACTTGCCTTTCTCCGGTACTATTATTTAAATCCATATCAGATGCAAAATCTATATTTATCTCTTCCCTTGTAATCGTGCTCTCAATCGAAAATATATTGCAAGTAAAACGGTGATTCAAGAACACAATGTGGTGTTCCCGACATGAAAAAACAACGCAGATTGGGCGACCAGTTCGCGAAGCACCTACGTTCACTGGAAATCGGCGACAATCAGTGTCCAGTTCCCTGTCACATTTGATCTCCGGACCACCTACTCTGACAGCCTGTCTCTGACGTAGGATGTGGGTTTGAGAGACAACAATTTATTTTTTTCTGTCCACACTTTGGAGCATTTTGGACACAATATCCAATTCATACAAAGCCGGACTGCCCCCTCTCTGAAACTTAATATACATTGCTTTCCTTTTCTCTGTAATTTCGCTTCATGAAACTTCAAGCTGTTTTCTTTCTGAATGCGTTGTCTGACGCTTGGGACGTATCGACCAGAATTTTCTGTTTTCATTTCGTGTCTTATCCTGTAAATGTCGTGATACATTTCGCCTGTACAATTTCATTTGCCGAGGAGTTGTTCAGTATATGTGCCGGACATTAATGCTTTCGTGACCGATGCACTATCACATGCAGAGGCCTGTTTTATTTTCAATGGCTGTGTCCGTTTGATCAGATAAATAAGCGACAGTGTTAATTTCATATACTCATTAATTTGAAATGCCGTAGTATACTGCTATTCCGTAGTTTCATCGGACAAGCAAAATGCCCCTGCGTCGTATTGGCTCTTGGAATTTCGTGCGCATAGTGTGAGGTTAACTGTTTGTATCAATTACCAACTACATGGCCACAAATTCCACAATGTCCATTTTGAAATGCAGCCATGTACCCAGGTATTGATACTTGTGTTGTCAGTGAAGCAGCAATCACCCGAACGAGAAGTCATGTGGCGATCACTCTGAAAACATATGTCCATCGCAAGAGAATGTCTTTCCAAAATGTCCTCCAGTATCCTTATCAGGTTTACGGTCTGTGGTGTTTTTCAATTAAGTATATGCAATAAACACAGTACGCCCCAGAAAAAAAATATATTTGGGCTGTCGTAATTTGTGTTTACTTTGTAAATGGTCCTATTTTTAACTGTACTGAAATCCGAATTCCCCGTGCAGATACCAGAGCACATAAAACTCAGGGAATTTGTCACTTCAGAATTCAATTGGAAGAGTTGCCTGCAGAACAACTACACACGTTTTTTCAAGCAAAATGCTGGCGATATATTACAGTGTCGAGACAATATTGTATGTGATTGTAGCCGCCATTGGAGTTCCTGGTAAGTGAGTTCCTCCTGATGCTTAGCACCAGAGTAAGTGAACAGGCTTAGCTTTAGTTATGTATCGTCACAAGTTGTCCTCTTAATTGTTATTTTGCAGCGTCCTGGTCCCTAACGTTACACAGTTTTTATCGAAATCCTGCACTTCTCCGACAATAAATAAACCAGTTATTGTATCTCAAGGGACCCCTGAGAATACCGTTACTGTCTTCAATGAGAGATCACCCACTGTCGTATGGAACTTCGGACAGGTCACTCTCGGCAAAAATATTCCGGAGATTGGTTTACATTGGATGTTTAGTATTTGTGTGATAACAACTGGATTGCAAAACTCAGTGGAACAGTGCAGAACAGTAACATTCGAGGCTGCGAGCGAGTTCGTGGTGATACTGGGGGAGGGATGAAGTGGTTTCGGATGAGCTGAGTTAAATGATATCTTGATGCTCGGGCCGAAAGACGTGGGCCGAAAAAGGGCTGTTTCCGTGCTGTCTCTGTCTGTGATTCCCCTACCTAATGCTGCAGGGTTTACTCATTGAAGTTTACCAACTCGAATATGTTGCTTGACTATGTGCTCTTTATTAAAGGGGGCGCCTGTCCTTACAGCACTGAGTGACAGACTGGAGTGTATCACCTGAACAACTAGTCCTTCGTAGCGATATTAATGAAGAATTTTACGCACTGTGGTACGGTCCAGCAACAGAAGCATTCTGCTGCAGGACACCATATTACCCCTGTCTTCCCTGAAGCTTTCCTCGCTTCTCTTCAAATGTGGATTTTCCGGAGCCCTGGGGAGCGCCGTTTGTTGCAATAGGATATTTCAACCGATTTCATCCGGTCTTTATATTAATATTAACCCAGTAAAACGCTGTCGCCCCCATCAGCGTCAGGTCGTGCGGACCACTCAAGAACACTTCTCTGCCTCACTTTCTTCTGAATTTCTGACAGCAGTTACAGATCGAGACATTGTTCAGACCAAGGAGTATTTATCCGATATTTTCCAATTTCATTTCTCTTCTCATTGTTCAGTAAATTTAATCACCATTGTGATCCTGTCCCGGGAAAAGTGCGGCCTCTCCACCTGCACCTCTCGCTACCTGGTGGCAATGGCAGCAGCGGATCTACTGGTCGTTATCAGTGAAAGTCATACTGAATCAAATCAAATTCAATTACATTCCAGTGTGCTTCCTGGACAACACTCCTGTGTGCAACGTTATATTTGCACTTCGCCGTGCGTCCACGGACTGTTTTGTATGGTTCACCGTCACTTTCACCTTTGATCGATTTATCGCTATTTGTCGTAAGAAGTTGAAAACAAAGTATTGCACCGTGAAAACCGCGGCTGTGGTTCTGGTAACAACCGTCATTCTGCTTTGCCTGAAAAATGTTCCCTACTACTTCACATATGAACCCAAAGAGATAATCAGCAATTACCATGGTTTTGTTATTTGAAGCGAAGTTATTTCACTGAACCCGGCTGGGTGGGATATGATTGGTTCGATACCAGTTTAACTCCGTTCATCCCTTTCGCTGTAATTCTGCTGCTCAACGCACTGACAGTCAGGGGCATTTTAGTGGCCAGTCGGGTCAGGAAGGGGCTAAAGGGTCAGAGCAAGAGGGAGAACCGCAGTGACCCGGAGATGGAGAGCAGGAGGAGGACTGTGGTTTTACTCTTCACCCTCTCCGGCAGATTCATTGTCCTGTGGCTGACGAATGTTGTAAATTTCATATATTATCAGATCAGACACAAAGGAATGGAGTAGACAGATTCTGAATATATTTTCCACTATGTGGGATTTTTGTTGAGGAAATTCAGAAGCTGAAGGAACACATTTATTTACGCGGCGACTCAGTCAAGTTAAATAACTTGGTAAAAAGCGCGGTTAAATACCTTGTCACCTCATTGATCCAGTTCATCAACAGAACTACGCGTTGATAGGATCCTTGAGGCGGCTGCAGTATCTTCTGCAGCCTCTATCTTTCCTCCACCTTTACCTTGGTCTTCCGCTGGCTCTCCACAACCTGGTCTCCCAACTCTCCACAATCACTTCTTTACAGCCATCATTCCCTTTACCCATTGATACCCGTCTTGCACCGTCTTCCTTAAACAGCAGAACAGTGGCATAGCGTGTAGGACTGGCTCCTCACAACCTTCAGCAATTTGCGTTCAATCGTGACATCTGGTGTTTTCTGTGTGTCGTTTTCTCGATTTCCCCTGATCCGCATTGTTTCGGGGTGGACTGATGTCATCCCACATCCCACAAACAGATCGTGATGATTAGTCAGTTAATTTTCGCTAGTGTATTGAATATGGCGGGGTCTTGGGAGCTGGGAAATTTTCTGGAAGGATAAAATGAGTTACCATGTAAATTACTGAGTGCGCGATAACCAGTGCAAACCGTTTGGGCCAAAGCGATTGTTTTAGGAGCTCTACCCTTGCATCCCTCTACGATTCTATCTCTCTCCCTCCCTCTCTCTTTCTCTCTTGGTGTCTCCCTCCCTATCTCTCTCTCTCTCTCTCTCTCTCTCTCTCTCTCTCTCTCTCTCTCACACACACACACACACACACACACACACACACACACACACACACACACACACACACGTGTGTTCTCTCCGTTCTCTCCGTCTCTCCATCCACCCAAATTTCCAAGGCCAGTAACCGTCTACAGACAGGATCAATAGATAGTGAAAGAGTGAAACATGAAGATTCAGTAAACGAACTACGTGCTTATCGCGAGATTGAGTGTGCATATGTGTGTGCGTTTGTGTGTGTCTGTGTGTCTGTGTGTGTGCCTGTTTTTCGTTTCATCTGTACCTCACGTACTTGTGCACGTGACAATGACTTGACTAGACTTGATTTGACAACATGGGGAAACCCAGCTCATATGTATGTGATTCTCCCCGAGAAAACTGGCAACATGGAGTGAGTATCAGGGGTGATCATCTCCCACATCATTAACACCTGGGACCCACCAGCTGCCATCCATTTAGACCGTACACTGAAAGGCACCCAGATGTTTAGACAAGATTGTATCAGGAGTTTAGGACAAGTATACATCTGAGTAAGCATCTGCAGTAAAGTTGTTTTGTTCTTATCAGGATTCGTGTTATTTGGCCTAGTGAGTCAATGGAGTATTGTGGTTTGATACATAAAATGGGATATGTTTGTAAAGATCAAAGAAAAGACCTTGGGGAGGTTTGATGCATGAGCTATAAATGGCAATCTGACTGGGTAGATCACATGCCTTTTGTTTAAGCTGTACGATGTTCTTTCCAGAAGTGAGATGACGCCAATAGGTTGATACAACTGATCTAATTTCTCTTTCTCTGGTGACTGCAATGGGCGAGTCGTGGAAGTAACATTGAAGATAGGTAACATCGAAGATAGGTAACATCTTTGGCTTTCAGCGTCAACATTCATTCGGCCTAATCCAAGGGATATCTCAGACATTTGTTCTCGTTACCTGAGAAAGGATACCTGCCACAGAATGCAACAAAGAATCGCCAGACTGATTCCTGAAGAGGGATTAAGTCAACCAGGTTTGTTTTCACCCAAAATGTACAAGAATGAGAGGAGATCTCATTCAAACATACAACATTCTGACAGTGACATACTTGATGTCACAGGGAGGATGTTTGCTCTGGTCTAGGTGTCTAGAATGAGGCCTCACAATCTCAAGGTACAGAGTAAAGGATTTAGGACTGAGATCAGAAATGTCTTCACTTAAACCTGCAGACTTCTCTACCACAGAGAGTTGTGGAGGCCAGGTCACTTAAGGAGGAGATAGGTAAAGTTCTAGATACAAAGCACTGAGGAACGTGGGAAGATGAGGAACATGGTGTTGAGATAAGTAATTAGCCAAGATCATATTGAATTCACAGAAGGTTCAAAGGGCGAGTGACGTACTCTTGTTCTTATTTTCTTTGGATTTTCTGTATGCACCAACATTTAGGGCAATGAAAAATAATTCCCTTAATATCCAGAGCTCTATCGATCCCCAATCTGAATGAATTTAATGACTGAGGCTCCACAGAACCTCTGTGAAGAAATTTCTCCTTATCTCATTCGTAAACGGCCGACCATTTATTCATGACTGTTCCCCCTGGTCCTAGATTCTTCAATCAGGGGAAAGGTTTCCCTTCACCAGCCCCATCAGGCCCTGTTGTATCTGTAGATTTTGGCTATGTGGATATAACAGCATTGAATTGAATTTGTTTTGTTATTGTCACATAGAACATAGAACACTACAGCACAGTACAGGCTCTTCAGCCCACAATGTTGTGCTGACATTTTATCCTGCTCTAAGATTTATCTAACCCTTCCTTCCCACATAGCCCTCCATTTCTCTATCATTCATGTGTCTATCTAAGAGTCTCTTAAATGTCACTAATGTATCTGCCCCCACAATCTGCCATTAACCATGTATTCTCCTTCAAATTTGATCTCCCAAAGTGTATCACTTCACACTTTTCCAGGTTGAACTCCATCTCCCACTTCTCAGCCCAGCTCTGCATCCTATCAATATCATGTTGTAATCTACAGCAACCTTCTACACTATCCACAACACCACCAATCTTTGCATCATCAGCAAACTTACTAACCAACCCTTCCACATCTTCATACGTCATTTATGAAAATCACAAATAGCAGGGGTCCAAGAACAGATCCCTGCAGAACACCACTGATCAGCGACCTCCAGGCAGAATATGCTCCAGCTACCACCACCCTCTGTCTTCTATGGGCGAGCCAATTCCAAATCCACACAGCCAAGTTTCCTTGGATCCCATGTGTCCTGACTTTCTGAATGAGCCTTCCATGAGGAACCTTATCAAACACTTTACTAAAATCCATGTACACCACATCCAGTGCTCAACCTTCATCAATGTGCTCTGTTACATCCACAAAGAATTCAATCAGACTTGTGACGCATGACCTGCCCTTCACAAAGCCAAGCTGACTGTTCCTAATCAGCCTATGCTTCTCCAAATGCCCACAAATCCTGTCTCTAAGAATCTTCTCCATTAATTTGCCCACCACTGAAGTAACTGGTCTGTAATTCCCAGGGTTATCCCTACTCACTTTCTTAAACAAAGGAACAACATTTGCCACCCTACAATCATCCGGCACTACTCCTGTGGCCAGTGAGGATGCAAAGATCATCGCCAACAGCACAGCAATCTCTTCCTTCGATTCCCAAAATAACTTCGGATATATCCCGTCCGGCCCCGGTGATCTATCTATCCTGATGTTTTTCAAAAGTTCCAGCACATCCTCTTTCTTCACGTCAACATGCCATGGCAGAGTCTGTCGTATGCCATCCTCAAACACGTCAAGGTTTCTCTATCTCTCTCTGGTGAATACTGAAGCAAAGTATTCATTACGGACCTCCCCTACCTCTTCCGACTCCAGGCACATGTTTCCTCTTTTATCCCTGCTAAGTCCTACCCTCACTCTAGTCATCCTCCTATTCTGCACATACATGTGGAACACCTTGGGGTTTTCCTTGATCCTACTCACCAAGGACTTCTTGTGCCCCCTTACCTTAAGTCCATTCTTAAGCTCCCTCTTGGCTACCTTGTAACTCACCAGAGCCCTGTCTGATCCATGCTTTCTAAACCTCAGGTAAGCTTCTTTCTTCCTCTTGACAAGATATTCTACACCTCGTGTCAACCACATGTACTGAGGTACAGTGAAAAACGTAGTTTTGTATGCCATTCATACAGATCATTTCAAAACATTAGTACATCAACGTAATACAAGGGAAAAACAGTAACATAATGCAGAATATAGTGTTACAGTTACAAAGGAAGTGCAGTACAGGCAGACAATAATGTTCAAGGCTACGACAGGTGGGAGAGACTGGAGCCAGTCCAAAGGAAATTCACCGGGATAATTCCTCGAATGAGAGGGTTGTCCTATCAAGAAAGGCTGGACAGTTTGGGTCTGTGTTCCTTGGAGTTTAGAAGAATGATGGGTGATACATATATCCCAGCCAGGGCTCGCTCAGTGTGTTCCGTTTTGGACCTGGAGATTTAACTTCATACGTTTAGCTTGAAATCTCAACCGAAATCCTTCCTAGTTTACACTGTATAGGATCAAAAATAAATGAACTTGTTGGAGAACATCTTAACTGCTGTTAGAATTTTCTTATGTGTCCATTTCGGTCTCAGCCTTACTTAAGAGGGCAACTGGGCCACGGGTGAAAAAAAAATAACAGACGTCGAATGCGGGTAAATACACAAAATCCCTGAAACACATTTTCTGCCCACTTTCCTGCCATTTACATCCGTGTGTAGCCTCCTTCACAACTAACACTTCAACTTGTTTATACTTGTTGATCGTTACCTTGACCAACTAACTTACGTAAGTGACAACACCAAAGTTAATTAATTCAAAACTCGTCCTTAATTGTATAAGCTCAAATATCCATGTAAATTAATTTTGTCCCTGGCCAATAACTTATGTTCCTGAATGTCATTGTTCCCTTTGCAGCAATACTCTCCAAGTCCCCTGCTCCAACTTATAACACCGAAATAGTCGATCTCCTGTTGGATAAACAACTGACCTTTCCTCTACCTGCAGCAAGCATGGGGCTTTTCATTGCGATAGTTAGGTTCAGTTGTGGAGGCAACTTCCAAGAATCACCATAGTTGGAAATGGGTCCAGCGTGCAGGGAAATCGTAAATGTCACTCCAGTCTTCAAGAAGGGAGAGAGGCAAAAGGAAATAATAGGCCAGTTAGACTGACTGTTGGGGTGAGGAAGATTTCTGAATGCATTGTTAAGGATGAGGTTTTAGGGTTCTTGGAAACACGTTATAAAATAGGCCAAATTCGGCATTGTTTCCTTAAAGGAAGATCTTCCCTTTCAAACCTGTTGGAATTCTTAGAGGAAGTAAGAGGCAGCTAGACAAAGGAGTCCCTGTGGATGTTGGTTATTTGGATTTTAAGGTAGCCTTTGGCAAAGTGCCGCTCCATAGGTTGCTAAACACAATAGAAGCGCATGGCAGGAGAGGAAAGGTCCTGGTATCGATCGAATATTGGCTGACTGGTAGAAGGCGAAGAATGGGAATAAAGGCAGTCTTTTCGGTTTGGCTGCCGGTGAATAGTGGTGTTCGTCAGTAGTCGGAGCAGGGTCGGTTCCTTCTCACGTAATAAGTTAATGTTCTGGATGCTGGTTTTGCGGCCAAGCTTGCGGATGATACAAACACTGGAGCAGGGGCAGGTCGTGCTGAGGAAACACGAAGTATGCAGAAGGTCTTGGTCATGTTGAAAGAATGAGAAAATAAGTGGCAGATGGAACATAGTGCAGAGAAGTGTCTGGTCATGCAATTTAGTTGAAACAATGGAGGCCACGATTTTGTGAGAATGTTCCTTCGACCACCATTTTGAGAACCATAAGACCATAAAGACCTTGCAAAGGATTAGGCCAATCGGCCAACGAGTCTGCTGCGCCATTCGATGATGGCTGATTGATTTTTCACTCTGGACCCCATTTTCTTGCCTACTCCCAGTAACCTTTGTCGCCCTTACTAACTAAGTAACTGTCAACCTCCACTTTAAGTACACCCACTGACTTGGCCTCCACCGCCGTCTGTGGCAATGAATTCCACAGATTCACAACCATCTAACCGAACAAAGTTCCTCCTCATCTCAGTTCTAAATTGGCGTCCTTTTCTTCTGACACTGTGTCCTCTGGGGCGATACTCTCCCACGACTGGAAACATCCCTTCCACGTCCACTGTATCCAGCTATTTCAATATTCGATAGGCTTCAATGAGATCCCCATCAAGTTTCTAAACTCCAGCGAGCACAGGCCCAGAGCCATCAAATGCTCTTCATAATTTAACTCTTTCGTTCCCCGGATCATTCTTGTGAACTTCCTCTTGACTCTTTCCAATTACCCACATCCTTCTTTAGATAGGGGGGGCAAAACCTGCTCCTTATGCTCCAAATATGTCCTTATGGTTCCCTGAATGGTCATTGAAAGAATAATCTCACAAAACAGTGGCCTCCATTCCTTCCACCACATTGCAAGATCAAATACCTTTGTTTTGTCCAATTCAACTGTCCTCGACTCGTTGCAGTCAACTCTTTTGCAGATTTTCAGTTCCTCTGTGGACAACATCTGGATGGTGCAATTGAAATCAAGTAATGTCACAGAGATATACAGTATGAAAAGGCCATTCGGCGCAACCTGTTCATTTGATCATCCACACGAATCCTGACTCCCAGCAATTTATCCCATGCCCCTCTACCCAAAGACCATGCAATTGATAGTCTGGAGATTTTCTAAATGCCGTCAGCAATTCAAATCAATCATCCTCTCGGGTGGGAATAACAAATAATTTACAGGTTTGGAGTCTATCAGCAGTGGGTACCACAGGGATCAGTGCTTGGGCCCTCGTTATTCCCAAGCTGTATCAACGATTTGGGTGAAGGGATCAAATGTCATTCTCCCCTGGGGACAGTGATACGCCGTGATATCTCCTACTGACAATCGCGAGACCCTCACTGTCTACAGTCAGTGTTCCCTGGGGATCAAGATGCCCCGTGATATCATCCATTAGCCATACAGAGTCACTCACCGTCTACAGTCGGTGTTCCCTTGGGACTTAGACACCGTATGATGTCTCCCAGTATCCATCGAGAGTCCATTCACCATCAGCAGCTTGTGTTCCACCGTGGTACAGTGATATTAGAAGCAGAAACCGAGGGCGTTTTCCCACTTCGTCCAGCCATTAAAGGACGTACTCAAACACAATTCCACTCTCACGATTCCTTATACAATAACCGTGCAGGTTATAAATAGGCAAGTGCATCTCAACACTTTCCGGTGTGATCAGGGTTTCTGTTATATTCCTCCTTTTAGGAAGTGGATGAGATACTGTACATGCAATTGTGGTTTTTCACTCAACTCTTTCTTCCAATTAACATACATCTGTCTCAGCGAGTTGAACTTTGTTCTGAGAAACAAAATTTTACCCACATCATCCTCCCATGAATTTGTGCTCAAAAATCTCCTTTCTACAATGAAACAAACCCAATCAAGAGAGTCTCCTTATGTAACGGCATCCCTCGACCACTCGCAACATCCTTGCACATGTCCTCCACCCTTGGTGTCACCACTTCCTTGCGCTGATGCAGAGCCCAGAGTGTATACTGAACTCCAGCTGAGGTATAACACATTATTTGTGCATTTCCAGTTGAAGCCTCCTGATCCTTGTATTCTGTGCCATGTCCAAAGAAGACAGTTATCCTCTGATCCTTCGTAATCATTTTACTGACGTTCGTCTGCTGCCTGAGCTGTCGGGATGACAGTTAGGGTAGTGCTATGCTCCTCCTGCAGGAAGTAGGAGATCAGGGAAACTTCCCGTGTCCCTGCGGACTACCCTTGTGGGAAGTGCACCCAGTTTCAGCTCCTGACTGACTACATGAAGGAGCTGGTTGGAGCCTGACGCACTCGAGATCATCCCAGATGCTCCTAATATCATAAGAGGTTTCCTAAGGTGGTCACAGCTAAGGTACAGGAAGAAAGTAGCTGAGCGAAGAACAAGGTAAGTAAGCAGAGAGTAAAGATAGAACATAGAACAGTAAAGAATGAGCTGCCATAAAGAGTAAGTGAAGCGTGCCCATTAGCAACATTTAAAAGCCACCTGGAAAATACATGGATAGAGGTCTACGGGCCAAACGTGAGCCGGTGGGACGAGATCTGTGGACAGATCAGTCGGCATTGACGAGATGGGCCAAAAGGCATGTTTCCCTGCAGTATAACTTGATGACTATGGTTCTACAGCCGGGAACAGGCTATTCGGCCTACTAAGTTGTACTGAAGTAATTAAATTACCCATTAAAGCCTCAGTAAATTCGACACCTCTGCCGAGACAAGGTGCGTATCTCTCCATTCGACGCATATTCATGTGCTTATCTAAGAGCTGCTTCAGTGCCTCTATCGTACTTACCTCCAGTAGCACCACTGGCAGCGCATTCCAGGCACCCGCCACTCTCTATGTTAAAAGAATCTTACCCCGCACATCTCCTTTGAACTTACATACCGCTTTCAATCTTAGAATCCTCTGTCAGGCCTCCCCTCAGCCTCTGTTGCTCCAATGAAACCAACTCAAGTTTGCCCAAATCTCCTCACAGCAGTGCCCTCTCAACCAGGCAGCATGCTGGTAAATCTTTTCGTCACCGTCTCCAAAGGCTCCACATCGTTCCTATAATGGGGCGACCAGAATTGGATGCAATTCTCCAGATGCGGCGAAACTAGAGCTTTAGAAAGCTGCAACGTAACATCCCGACTGTTGAACTCAATTCCTCGACAAATATTGCATATTTACCATCCTATCAACCCACGAAGCCACTTTCAGGGAATTCTGGTCTTTGCCCCAAGATCCCTCTGTGCATCAACACTATTAAGTATCTTGCCATTCACGGTACACATTTGGCCGGATAAAGCTGAATTTGCCATTTCTATGCCAATATATCAAACTGATCTCGATCCAGTTCTCTCATTTGTCAACATATAACACACAACACCCCCAGTCTGCGAACTTGCGAACTTACATTCTTGTGGGACACCATAAGTCACGGACCTCCGGCTGGAATAATTGTCATTGACCACTACCCTCTGTCATCTACGGGCAACCCAGTTCTGAATCCAAACCGACAACTTACCATGGATACCATGCGTCTTAATCTACTGGATGAGCCTACTAAGGGACCTAATCAATTGATTCACTGAAATACACAGATACAGCATCCGCAGCTTTACCTCGATCAATCACCTTCGTCATCTCTTCGAAAAACTCAGTCGTTGGTAAGACACGACTTGCGCCGAAGAAGGCCATGGCGACGGTCCCTAATCAGGGTCTAGTTTCCATGTTTATCACTATTTCCTTTCTTGAATATCGGAACAACATTAGCTACTCTCCAGTCCTCGGCGACATTGTCTGTTGCTAAACCCGAGATCCCCAGAAACCTCATCTCTTGCTTCCCTCAATAAGCTGGCGTATATCTCATTAGGTACTGGGAACTTTTCTACCTTAATATTCTGTAAGAAGCCCAAAAAAATATTTTTATTTATCTCGAAATGCCCCAACAAATTTGTACCTTCTACACTGAGCTCACTATTCTCCACATCTTTCTCCTTGGTAAATAGCGACGCAAACTACTCATTACGACCGGGCCCACAATCTTCGTCTCCAAGCCCGTATTCCCTACGTTATCCTTCAGTAGTTCTACCCTCTTTCTATTTATCCTCTTGCTCGATATATGCCTAGAATACCTTAGGATTTTCTTTAATTCTACTTGCCAAAGACTTTTCATAGTCCCGATGGCTCTCCTAATTCCATTATTGAGTTCTGTCCGAGCTTATTTATAATCCTCAAGCGCCCCATTTAATTTCAATTTCCTTAGCCTTACATACACTCCCTACTTATTCTTGACTAAGTTCAACACCTCTCTCGATATCCAAAGTTCCCTTCGCTTGACGTTCTTCTTCTTTCCGACTGGAACCTACTGTACCTACCCCGTACTCCCTACAATTAGTTTTTGAACATCCTCCACTTGTGGGATGTGAACTTGCCCAGGCTCAGCTGTTCCAAATTATTTCTCTGAAATTCCTGCCTAATACGCTTATAATTTGCCTTGCTCCCAATTTAACATTCTCCCGCACGGTCAAAATTTATCCTTATATGTAGCCATTTAAAACTTAAGGAGGTATGGTCACTCTTCCCTAAATATTCTCCCTATGGAAGGTTTGTCAGCTGACCAGATTCATTTCCCAACACCAGGTCGAGTATGGGCCCTCCTCTTGTTGGACAATCTGCATACGTGTTTAAGAAATGCTCGTGGATGTACTTTTCAATTGATGTTCCATCGAATCCTCTTGTACGAAGGAGGTCCCAGTCTATATTGGGTAAGTTCATGTCACCCATGAGTTCAACCCTGTTCATTTTATACCTTTCCCCAAGCTGATTGCATCTTTTCCTCAATATCCAGGTGGCTATTGGGGTATGTAGTAGAATCCTATCAGAGAGGTTGCAGCCTTCTGATTTTTGAGTTCTACCCATGTATACTCAGTGCAAGAGCCGGCCATTATGTTCTGTCCGAGTGCAGCTGTGATATATTCTCTGATTAATAGTGCAACCACCACCACCTGCTTACACCCCTCTACTTTTTTTCTAAATGATCGAAACCCTGGAGTATTAAGCATCCAGTTCTGTCCCTCACTCAACCAAGGCTTTGTAATGGCAACAACATCATTGTTCCATACACTGATCAATGCTTTAAGTTCGGAACCCTCTCCCTTAATACTCCTTGCATTAAAATAAGAAAACTGCAACCCATCTGTCCCATCTATTAACGTGCTGCTGCCAGCTCTTCCTTACAGATTTACTGGTCATGAGATGTACCTTCCTCTGAATCTCTCCGCTTTCTGACCTTGTTCCATGGGTCTCACCCCCCTGCCAAACTAGTTTAAACCCTCCATAGTAGCACACGCTAACATCCCGGTCAGGATATTGACTCCCCTCCAGTTAAGGAGTAACCTGGCCCTCTTGTACAGGTCATCTCTGCGTAGAAGAGGTTTCAATGATCCAAGAACCTGAAACTTTTCACCCTTCAGCCGTTGCTCAGTCATATATTCATCTGTCTCATTTCTCTACTCCTGCCATGACTCACATGTGGCACCGTAAGTATACCAGGACTACTATCTTCAAGGTCCTGCTTTTAAGTATCTTTCCTAACCCCGCTATACTCATGGCGCAAGACCTCATCCCCCTTTCTACCTATGTCGTTGGTACCATTGTGAACCACGACCGCTTCCGTTGCGAAAACTGAAATAAGAATGCGAATATAGCAAACTGAAACTGATTGTATACCACAACGGTTGGTATCCAAAGATGTACTGCGGCCAGATAAATACTAAATGGCAGTAATTGAAGGAATGGCCCTGCAAATGACAAACACAGGAATTTGTCAATAGACGCTGATAACAGGGGCAAGTTAACAAATTAGACGTTTGCCTATGTTCACCAGGGAAGTATATCTTTTCCAAATTAATAATCAAGTATGATATAAGTGACACGTTAAAATAGATGGGATGGAATTATCAGCAAATTTGGCTGAACTTAATGTAGGTAAACCACAAGGACTGATCGGGACAAATCATGGAATTTTGAAAGAAGAAGAAGGGGAAATAGGAGGGACCGTCACAGGGCGAAGCCATAATCTTGGATGTTAGTTGGTGGCGGAGGACTGTAGACTGGCGATTGTTTGTCCATTTTTACAAAACGAGGAATGATAAGCCCAGTAACTAACTGCCACTCGGTTGAAAACGAGTAGTGTGCACGCCTTGTGAAACACTGCTGTGGAACGGTATTAATTATCACCTGCAGGGCGATGGGTTAATTAAGTCCCGGCATCCCTGATTGCACGGCAATTAATATTTAATAATTTGATATAAAATTTGATGATGAAACAGAGAGAGTCCATGAGCTTCGAAGACGTTATTGCTGAGGTTCTGCATCACGTTTATAATCAAAGTTAAACCATGGACATAAAATGGACCACATTGACGATATTGATAAGAAGGTGGTACGGAGCTACCCTCAAGGGGAGTACTCTCTAAAGATCTGAAGCCCTGATCTGACTGGATATTTCACCGCGCTCTTCACTTGTTCCATGAACTTACTCTGTGTCGCTGCATAAATAAATGTGCTGGTGTAGCAGCTGCAGTTTCTGAGCAAATAACCGAATTTTGCAAATATCCTTTCAGAGTCACTGAACTCTGCTCCTGTGATGACATAGTATATGAAGAATATAACATAGGGCAGGCACAGGAGGCTGAAACTGCCCGAGAGGGTGAAAAGTAGAATCACAGACCTCCTCCTGCTCTCCAGCTCCGGGTCGCTGCTGTTCTCCCCTTTGCTCTGACCCTTCAGCTCTTTACGGACCCGACTGGCCAGTAAAATGTGCTTTACTGTGAGGGCGTTGAGCAGCAGAATTACAGCGAATGGGAAGAACGGAGTAAAACTGTGTCGAACCAATCAGATCCAACCCACCCGGGTTCAGTGTAATAATTTGACTTCCACAGGCAGCCCCATGGTACATTGTCTACGATCTATCTTGCTTTATATGTGAAGTAAAAAGGAACGTTTTTCAGACAGAGAAGAACGCCGGTTGTTACTAGAACGGCAGCTGCAGCTTTCATGGTGCAATAGATTGTTTTCAGCTTCTGACAACAAATGGCGATAAATCGATCAAACGTAAAAGTGACGGTGAACCATACAGAACAGTCTGTGGCTGCACGATCCAACACCGTGATAACAATGCACACAGGGGTGATGTGGAGGAAACAATTTGGGAAATAATAATGATTGATTTGATACAAAATGACCTCATTGACAATAACTAGTAGATCCGCCCCTGCCATGGCCACCAGGTAGCGAGTGGTGCAGGTGGAGGGGCCGCACTTTCCCCGGAAAAGGATCACAATCGCCACTAAATTCACTGGAGAAAGAGTAGATAAGAGACACTGGGCATTACTGAACACGTTCTCCGGGTCCGAACTCGGGCTCAGTTGTATACTGAAAATCAGGATATTTAGAATCGGTGATTGGCTGCAAATCTAACAATGCCAGACACGGATAAATCTCTGCCCCACCTGCCTGCTTCCTGGGAGAAGCGACAAAGAAGTAAACGGCGGGAAGTCAACGAACTCTCTGCCTTCCGAGGCAGGAAGGCGGAGACAAAAGAGGTATCCGGTCGGGGAGTGGAGTAACAGAAAGGACATTGGATTCACCAGGAATGAGAAGGATTACTGAAGAAATATCTTCCTGATGTTACGAGCCAGGTTGCTGCTTGGTGAGTGTCCCTTTAAGGCACCTGGACAGCAGTGTAGTAGCGTATGTGTGGCTTTATCTGACTACTGCGAGTTAAAGTAAAGACAAAAACTGTAACGTTCTGGCAAACTGGCAATTGACCAGACAGACGGTGGTGGGAGGTGGGGGAGAGAGAGAGAGAGCTGGTTGCACTGACTGCCAGTCTCTGAATCTATGAGTGAATCACAATCGTTTTGTTTGTCGCCATTCAATTCATGTATGGATTTTCGGAACAATAAGTAGAGCCCACTTTGTCGTTAACCTGTACCAGGAATCAGGTTATATCTGTGGGCGGCCACGAATCGATCGAAGTGATACCTCAACTAAAATTACTAAATTCTTCGGCGATTGAGATATCGCATTGTTCCATCGTGGAACCTATGGATTTCGTAAACTCCTTCTCTCTAATTTCTCTACATTCTCTCTGCATTCTAACGTGGTTTTCAGAAGCCTTTGCTACTTCATCGTTCTACTTCATGACTTGCTGTACTGAGCTTTGAGAACTGTTCCGAGACTTGCGGGTTTGGGAACTTGACACACACCCACTTCGAGATTATTTTGGGGTTACTGTTTAATATCTAACGTTTTTATTTCTCTTATTATTACAAGTCGTTATTAATAAATAGATTCTAACATTTATACATGGCTTGTTGTGTTTCTATTGTTGCTGGGTTGTAACACTGAATTAAGCTCGAGCTCGAAATTCTGTAGACAGCAAACATCATCTTTTGAATTTCAGTCAACGTCTGCAAATTTTGGAAGTCTAGAAACACCCCCATCTTTCCCCAGCCTGCAAGTCTTCGGTTATATGAGAATGTGAGTACGTGGGAATACATGTGGGAATGCTAACCACTCATCGGAGTTGATTTGGCTAATTCGATGTTTTCATGTCTTACGATATTGGCAGCATACAATACGGCAGTTTTATAGATTGGACAGTGTGTTACCCCGTCCTTTCATTTTCTTAGCATCTGAATGCAGGGTTTCAGGCGAAAGGCCAATGTGGGATCTGGCATTAAAACATCGAACATAGAAGAATACAGCACAAGAACAGGCCCTTCAGTTCACCATGTTGTGCCGAACTAATTAAATTAGCAAATCAAATGCCCAACTAAACTAATCCCTTCTGAATACTCAAAGTCGATATCCCTCCATTTCCTGCATATTCAAGTGCTTATCTAAGAGACTCCTGAACGTTTCTGTCGCATTTGGCTCTATTACCATCACTGGCAGTGTTCCGTGGCACCCACCAAGGCAACATAAAAAACCTTCCTCCGCAAATCTACTTTGAACTTACACCCTCGCACCTTAAATGCATGCCTTCTATTAGCATACATTTCAACCATGGGAAAAAATACCATTTTTCTACTCTATCCCCTGCCTCTCATAATCTTGTAAACCTCTGTGGGATCTCCCCTCAGGCTCCGCTACTCCAAAGAAAATAACGTGTGTTCAACCTCTCTTTATAGCATGTGCCCTCTCATCAAGGCACCATCCTAGTAAAGCTGTTCTGCACCCTCTCCAAAGCTTCCATATCCCTCCTGTATTGGATGCAATGCTCCAGGTGAGGCCTCAAAAGAGTGTTATTAAGCGGCAACATAACTTCTCTGCACTTGAATTCAATTCCTCGACTACTGAAGGAAAGCATGCCTTCTGTGCATCCCTATTGAACTGTGTAGACTCGCTTAGGGAGCTATGGACTTGGGCCGCAAGAGCCCTCTGCACATCAACACTATTGGCTTGCCATTACCAGCGTACCGTCCCTTCGCATTTGATTTACCAAAGTGCAAAATCTCACACTTGGCAGGGTTAAACTCCACCTGCCATTTTTCTACCAATATCTACAAGTGGGCAAAATCCCGCTGCAACCTTTCGCAGTTTTCTACGCTATCCACAACACCACCAATCTTCGCATCGTCTGCAAACTAGAGTGACTCTGTTACCAGACGAATGCCATAAAGTAATTAAAAAATACACAGCGACATGATTGCAGAGCTGCTGTTTCAAATGACCCAAACTCGTCAGTAATTGACAATCTGTAAAACCTTCCTGTGACTGACACAAAAAGAGAGTTTGACTTGCTGGGGATCAGTGTACATTCTAACGTATAACCCTCCCATTAACACCTTCCCAGCCAGGTATATACCCTGAATTCTAGATTATAGTATCCCTATAGATTTATTGATTGCATAGTGTTGTTTACGGTTTACTGAAGACACTGAATGTGCAATGGCTATTCACAAACCTTAAGAAAGCATCTCTGATCGGTTCTCTGTAAAGCGGCCATGAATGGGGCCACTTGCAACACGAACAATTAAAGCAGACTGATCCGGAAAATCGGAACGCGAGGATTATTGCGCTCACTTACCAGAAACACCAATTACGGCAATTATTGTATACAATATTTCCTCATATCGATAACATATCTGTAGCATTTTCTACGTGAAACAGCGCGTCGCTTTCTTATATTGACAATCTTTCAAAGTTAACTGTGTACAAGTTTCGTTCCCAGAATGTTTATAATCTGTGGTATCTCCACAGGGTAAATAAGGTTTCAACATAGTTAATAATCTGGATTTATAAAAGCGTCAACAAACAAGTGTATGCCAGTTCATTGGGCAATTATTGAGAGATTTAGAAAAAACAAAAATGAAACGACATTAACCTAGTTGTTTTATTCAAAACGTGTTGTTTATCTTGAAATGCATAAAACAGAGAAATACTGAGAGAGTCACTTAATAAGAACAGAGAAGTGTCTGCCATTTATTCAATTGATCTCACTGTTTCATGAAATCAAGACTTACTCAAACGTAATTAAGGATACAATCGGCAGAATAAAACACAGATGGACAGTTAAAAATAAACGCAATGACACCCAGCAGATTGATGTGTTTGCAGACATTTCAAAATAAATACTACCAAATTTGCAAAAGTTCACATCGATGGTTTACAATGTTCTACTGTATTCGTAAAATTGTAACAAATGCCAACACATGCTGTCGATGAACATGGTGGTTCATTATTTCAATGCAGATGATTTCACGTTGTAACCACTCCATTGACAAACAGACGTCGTATTTAAATATCGGATATGCAGGATCTTACCTTTGGGACAAGATTATTTTCTTATTTAATGCAGCAATCTGTGAAAAAAGAGTTTTGGGAAATTTATACAAATTTATAGAATAAAAAATACCGTTGAATCTCACAAAGTGGGAGTATATGCCAGAGAACGGAAGGTGGATCAACTTTGGCAGGAGTGTGGTGAGGATTGACCAGAAGGTCTCTGGCCCAAGATGTATTTGCACAGCAGAAGGTACATGCGCCAGAATAGGATTCACTGGCATGGAAATGTTAAATGTGATCGCGTTGACCCTATTCAGAAGCTGAATTAAAGTAGGTAGGTAACTGGCCAGTTAGACGGGGAATCAGTGGCAAAAAGTCATAACTCAGAAACAGTCAAACCTTCACTTCCCTCTCGGTGCCTATTGTGAGGATGTTTCACGCGAGCTGTATACATTAGTGTCACCATAGCTTACGGAAAAACAGTGAAATAAAGCCGAGACCATTGCATGGAATTATGTCACAGATCAGCCAAAAGACTCAACGAAGATGCGTGAGTTTTCTGCATCCTGATTTCTTTTTCAACATTGATAATATTTAGTGTTATATACAGGGCATTGTATTGAATTATTTCCTTTTCTAAAACAAATCCAAACATTCTTTTGTAGCAACCATATTAATCACTCCTATTTTTTTCTAAGTTTTAAAATGTTATGGTTTGAGAAAACCATTGAAACGTAGTAGGGGGTATAGGGTCCTTCCATTTAAGTAGAATGGATCTCTTGGCCAGTAACTATAATTATCGATATGTTATTGCAAATCGTCCTTCAGCGAGACGTTTGAGAGCTTCTAATAACCTACAGTCCGTGCTACACCTTCATGGATTTCATGCACATGGGTAACTTTAAGCAGCCTAGCGACTATACCCGATGTATCGTATTAATGGGGCAGTTTATATAATACGAAGGGAGATGATGCCGACTTGATGCTGCGGCTGCCCTGTAAACACTCCCAGCCGGTGGCAACAGGCAGATGTGAGGGCTTACACGGTACATATAGTGTAAGTTTGACAGGGACGTCAGAGTGGATGTAGCAAATCATGCTATTTCCAACACTGGTGTTGTGAATGTAAGTAGCCAGAGGAATGAAAACATTCTTACTCCAGTTATCTGAAAATAAACAGAAAACTGTGGAACTACACGACTCGAACTGGGAATGCTCAACAGTCTGTTTTCATTTGATTCCCTGCTTTTATTTCAGATGAGTATAGATTGAACATGGAGCATAGAATTGTCCATAGGAAGCGGTCATTTGATCTCTGAGTCCAATTTAAACTGACCTTGGACAAGAACTAAACCATAATCAGAGGGAATACTTCTCCACTAATGTCCAAATCGCCGCCCCATCGGTAATTCCCATAAATAATCCTGGGACGGGAGGTTTTCTGGCGGATTGTCGACACAAAGTTCACCCTATGACCTTGTTTCGTGACTCGTCCTACCTGATCATGAAGCTTCGAACTGGCATGAAAATCTGCCCGTTGATTGACACCAGAATCTAATACACTGATTGTGGTTATCTACACCTGCGTTACCGACAGATCATCATATCCCACTATTCCCTTTCTGTGAAAACTCGATGGAGCTCAGCCTTGAATTTCCGTGGACCCAAACAGATACGCTGCAACTGGTAATCTGGAACTGTTTCATTTTTGTCACTTCTACCGAGTTCAGAGAGAGAGCATTTGTTTGCCTGCCTTCTAGATAGATCATTTCATACTTAGTTACTTCGAGGCAGTACTAAAGATTTAAAAAAACAGAATGCGGAGTATAATATTTAGAATGCAGAATAGAGTACCCTCACCCTGGTGTATATCAACAACTTAATAAACCAAGATATCTTGTCACTTGTTCTGCCGCTTAGCGGCCGTAGAATCAAAGGTGCGCACCTGAAGGAAAATGGGAATTAGCGGCATGCATCTGGAAATGGGCTTTAAATGATCTAGCACAGCGCAGCTGGGAACAGTAGTGCACATCTGACAACCACATCAGTGTGGAGTTGACTCCGATGAATGGGATTTAATGTAAGACATAGTTGTGTTATCTGTAGAATGGACTTTACCGCCGCACGTGGAATTTACTTTTAGCAATATAATCGGTAGCGTGCCCTTGGAATTAATGCCACGCACCGGAACTGCGATTTAATGGGGGAATCGGCATTTGGAACGTAAAATACGCTCAGGCGTTCCTGTCATTCACTCTCTTCTCCACGGACTGCAACGAAGCTGAACCACATACTTACCGGGTTTTGCGGACGATCCACCCCTAGGATGCCATAAACATGTTTGCGGCTCCATGGCCAACATGTAGAGCGTCTGGAGCCTGAGTTGTGGTTAGTGAGATCCGTCCTTTTAGTACGAATGATCATATGAATGCACAGTGACGGATTCCGGGAAAGACGGAATTCGTTGTCCTGGATACACCACCCGGCGTTCTCATGAACGCTTTTACCTTCAAAGCAAGTGCATTAAGGATTCGAATAACTTCTGTACCAACGCAATAACATATTACCCGAGTCTGAGTCAGACAGATCACGAAGAAGAAACTGAACTAGTAACCGTGGCTGGATAATAATCCAACATGCTGGTCTTTCGGATGCAGCATCGGAGTAAAGGCATCTGGGCGTGCAGTGCAATTTCTAATTCAAAAAAAATTGTCAGAGCAACTACAGGTAGAATTACAGATGTTCTCTAAATCTTTACACTCAATCTCCAGATCGCGTACGATCCTCAATAAAGCACAGCCTCTACGTTCCATTAAACGATCCAGGTTGCGACGTCAAGGGTACAGATTCGAACAACAATCACATGCTCAAGTTCAGCGTTAGTTAATTGCTAATCAAATATTTTATTCATCTCTCACCTTCTCCCTCACAGAGTTGAATCTCTAAGTTCCCCTTTTATTGCTCCTAACTCTGATGCCTATTTTCACCGATTGCTTCTCTGAGAATGCCTCTCTCTATTCCCTCCTCACTCAATCTATGCGTCTCTCTACTTCAGTAATGCTCCGCACTATCTATCACTTTTAGCTTCATTGACCTCTGTCGCTTTCTCATTCGGTTTTCTTTAACTCTCCCTCGATGAACCTTCTCATCTTTTCACGTCTGTCCCCTCAAACAGTCTCCCCCACCTACTCGCGCCAATCACCCTATTTGCGTTCTTTTCCTGCGCTTCTTTCGCTTTCCGTGCTCCATCTCCGTCTTTGCCCGTACCTTTTCATTACACACGTTCTAACTCGCTACCCAAGCCAAGTTCCCGTCTCGCACTTCACATTCTCTGAACTTCCTTTAGAATCGTGGAGCAGCTTACCGAATAGCAGACACTGATGGGCTGACAGTCAGTTTCATGTTCCAGTGAAGGACGGGCAGTAGCCGCAAACGCTGAACAGCTGGCTGGAAGTGTTCAGTCGCAGGAAGAACTACGCCCGGGGAACATTGCCGGTGTCATTTTCCACGACGTTTTTTTCTGATTAGTTTTTACGATATAGAAATAGGTCATTCAGCCCATCGCATCTGCATCCACTTTCACAGCAATCCCAAATGTTGCCGAAATGAAATAAACCACGAGAAGCCCAGGTACGACCCTCCGTCAAGCTATCCTGAGATCAAGGAGGCAGTACCCGACGCAGCTGGACCCAAGAGCGGACATTCGGCAGCCGTGGCAGACTTGCAGGCCATCATCTCCTTCCAGGAGAGAACAGATAGGTAAATGACAATGACACATTACTCCCCGATGAGAATGCATTTTATGTATACTTTCGGAGGAATAAAAATAACACACCTGGGCGAGTCCGCACAGCACCCGATGACCCGGTGATCCCAGCCTGGGAGGACGAAGTCAGAACCTCCTCAGAAGGGTGAAGCCTCGCAAGGCTTCAGCCCCTGACTGCAGACCTGATTGAATGCGAAATACCTGCGCTGACCAGTTGGATGGAGTGTTCAAGGAAGTCTTCATCTTCTCACTTCTGTGGTCTTAGGTTCCCGCCTGCTTCAAGATGGCATCAATTGTACCACTGCCCAAGAATATCAGGATGACCTGCATCAACGACAAGAGTCCGATGCCACATACATCCATTATAATGAAGTGCATCGTGAGATTGGCTATGGCTCGAATCAACACCTGCCTCATCAAGGACCTGGACCCGCTTCAATTCACCTTTGGCTGCAATAGGTCGACGGCAGACGCTATCTCTATGGCCCTCCACTTGGCTCTGGGCTACCTGGTCAACGGAGTATGCACGTCAGGCTGTTGTTCATTGAATACAGCTCGGTGTTCAATACTATCCCTGAAAACATGTCGGCAAGCCGCAAGACCTGGGCATCTGTACCTCCCTCTGCAATTCGATCCTCAAATTCCAAACTGGGAGACCACATTTAGTACCGGTCAGAGACCTCATCTCATACTCACTGACCATCGACACGGGTGCACCTCAGGACAGTGTGCTAAGTCCCCTATTCTACGCTCCATACCTAAACTCCGTCTACAAATAGCGATGACACCACTACTTTTGGTAGAATCACAGATCGTGACCAGCAGGCGTACAGGATTGAGATAGTTCGGCTGCTTGAATGTTGTCGTAACAACAAGCTTGAACTCAACGTTAACAAAACCAAAGAACTGATCATGCAGTTTAGAAGGAGGAAATCATGTGAACTAGCACTTAATTTAAGGGTATCCAGGCGAAAGGGTATCCTGGGCCAAACGTATTGGTGCAACCATGAAGAACGTGCACAGGGTTCTACACTTATATAGAAGTTTAAGGATATTCAACATGTCATCGAGGACACCAAAACACATATACAGGTGTGAAAACCATTCTGACCCGTTGCAGCACGGCCTGGTATGGGATCTCCAATACACAGGAACGCAAGAGGCTACATAGAGTGGTGGAGTCAGCCACTTCCATCAGAGAGACAGCTCTCCCCACCAGCGAGGATATCTACAAGAGGGTATGTCTCAGGAAGGCGATATCCATCATCAGAAACACCCACTATCCGTGCCATGCCCTCTTTTTGATGCCGCTATCGGGCAGGATGGACAGGTGTCTGAAGACTCACAACTCAAGGTTTAACAACAGCTTCTTCCATTCTGACTGCAGGTACTTGAGCCGACCTGCAAACCTCTGTTTCTCCCTCTGACTAGATTTCCATCGACTTGCACGAATGTTGTTATGTTAGTTTCGTTTATTTCATCGTGTATGTCTAATTTTCGTTAATTTAAATGTATGTAATTTATTTTTGTCATGTTTGTAATGTAATGCGCTGCTGCTGCTACTGAAAAATGCTGATTTTCATCGTAGAACTGATAATCGAGTTCAAACCCAGGACCCTGAAATTCAGAATGTCTTGCTCTCCCAACTGATCTTTCCTGGCTTTCAACTGTAGGCATTACTGTCGTTTATTGTCGGCCAAAGCTGTTGCCGGTTCGAAGTATTTTGGGTCAGTTTTTTTTTAAGTTCAACAGGAGAGATTGATCTTCGCACACCCCAAGTCGATTGTTTTGTTTTCATAATATGCAACATACCCTGAAACGTTGTGATCCAGTGCGTTCAATATCTCCTTCAAATGCCTCGTGTTTTTTTTTCATATGGAAACATTAATTCACAGGCAAAAGTAATTTCCATCAGTCGTTGTTTATGTTCCTAGGATGGATTAATTTCATTATCAGATCGTTTCCTATAGTGGATCTTCATTCAGAAGAAGGAGTCAAGAAACCACGTCGTCCAGCACTGACCTTTCTCACATTGCCATTCGCATTCGCTCGGTGCTGCGAGCTGAATGTTCCCGCTAGTCCACCGTGTATGCTTTATGTTCCATACATTAGCGACCCGGACCTTTTAAGCGAAATCAAAGCGAAGGAATCCGAGAACAATCATGTAAAACATTGTTTTTTTTCAGTTATTCCATAGATAAGGGTTGCGCTGTCTGATCTAGAATCTCCTTGCCTTGGATAGATAGCTGCGAGCTGACTTATTGAAGTTGTGGTCCTTGAGGTGTTGCAATACCCACAATGCTCATTGCAATGTGGTTCAGGGATTTTGTACATGCTGCGAATGAACACCAGCGAACTCTCCTTCGAAATGCGCTGAGAGCAGATGTTACCCTGCTCACAGAATGTACTTTACTGAAGATTGTAGAAATGACACAGCATTAAAAAAAAATGACTGACATTTCCCACATTCACCACAAACTTTACCTCTGGCTCCCGAATTGCGAATTGCGCCATGAAAGCAATGTGTCACATTGTGAAGGTAACGACGCGAGTGACGAGCCTGAATGACCTGTCGCGGCTGTGGTGGGGCAACAAGGTGTAAGGCTTACTTCAGAGAAACCTTTCTCCCTTTCAATTAGGCAAAATGTTGGTTTCTGAAAATATTGTCGAAGTGCATCCAAGACTACGTGAAAGTGATCGTGAAATTTAGCAGTAAATGAGGTTTCACGGTCTTTCTGTGGAAAAGTTCAATCTTTCAACACGGGGCTCAAACCCACGACCCTCGCATTAAGAGTCTCATGCTTTACCGACAGCGCCAGGTGGACTGACAGTTGCACGTTTTATTATTGGTTACTGTAGATCAATCGTTGTCTTTGCACCATATTGTTGTCCACCCAGAAAATTATGAGGAATTTGTCCCCTAATTTTTGGAGAAAACACTTGACACTTTTTTTTAGCGCAAAATCATCGGCACCTTAAGCTGCTGTCTCTTCCAGGTGCAAACACTCTTAAATTTCCGTGATTTCTTTTCAGGCAGGGTAAGCAAGTTCAATACAATCAACGCGTTAAATTTCTGCTGAAAGTGGAAACTGCTTTCTCTGTGTGGATCCAGTCGCTTCCGAGGCTGGTACTTGCATTTCCAACACATCTATCTATCGCATTCTATTGTTTTAGTTTTCAATTATTTATCCAGTTTCTCTATCGTTGTATTGATGCAGCGCCCTGGATAGGTTGCTGCAATTACACAGAGGCTGGAGAAGTTATCCGTTCGTGGTTGTCAGGAACTTAAATTCAAATAGAAGAGCCTGTATCAACAGTGCTGACCAGAAAAATAGCAGACTGCCGAACTGTAAATCTGGTTCACACAGTATCTTCAGAACAAGTGAATGTCTCCGTCCTCTCCACTGTCCGGTTAGCTGTGGGCTCAGACCCACCGGAAGATATTGACAAGTTTTGCTTTCACGTAGTTTTGGTCGCATCCCAATCATGGAATCAGTTTTATCTCAAGAAGATCCGGCTTCCATTTCAGTGCGCTGACTCTCTCAGGTGGGCGAGTTGTAAGATTTGAAGTGAGGCTCAGTTCGAATAGGAAGAGCTAATGATTCAGAAATATCGTATCTCGAACCTAAAGTCACCATTTTAACTGTGGATTACATTGCTGACTGAGTCACCTGGACGAAGATTTCATTTTTTTTACGACGAAAGCTGAAAGAGTTTAGTTTTCTCAATTTCAAGGCCGTTGTGGAAATAAGTACACTGGAGCCAATAACTTGCACCGGCAATCTCTTCCATTCTGACTTGATTTTTCGTTAACACAATGCAATTCATATCATTCGCTATCTGTCTCACTTATCTCACACTCCGTAATCCCTTTCCTGATACCAATTCAATACACTTGCCCTTCACAGGGAGAAGTGGTTTCCAGAAGCCACATAGGGTGCTGCCTACCACGCGGGCGCCATCAGGTCCGCATCCACTTCATTGAATTACCTGCCTTGACACCTACTCTGTTTCCGTGTCTCAGTTTTATTCATGTCACACATTCTATCGACTACCACCTGGTCACCACCATTCACACTTTCATTTTCTCTGCAACTTTTCAGAAGATGGTCTGAGCCAACTTTCCTGCATTTTACGATCGGTGTGACTCCGCTTCTCAGAAACGTCTGATCCCACTTATCTGGATGGCCTGGCTCGGCTTTCCCGAATGGTGTTATGCAGCTCTCCTGCAGGCTAATCGGTGTTTTCTAAAGTTGCAACACAACTACCCACCTCATATGGCACGCACTCTAACTGACTGCGGCAAGAATTCCATCTGCCTTGTTCATCACCGATCCAACTGTGTTGCCGCTCTCAGGTCCGCCAGGTCTCTCTGCTCATCAGCATTTCTTATTGCTCAGCCATTTTTAATGTATATATCCAATGAACGGTTCACTTCTTAAAATGCCTCTCCTCGCATGGCAACGCTTCACCCATCTATCCCATTGACTCTTATCCGACACTGAGCCGTAGGAAATCTTCCTCGCTTTCCAGCAGTACCGCAAATTTCGTTTAATCCACAAATTACCAATCGCACTCCTACATTGGCATCCAATTCGTAAGTCTGTATCATAATCAGCACGGATTCTTGTGCTATATGCTGATGATATTTTGTAACAAAAAAAAAATGCTTCACCACATCCCTCCACCTCCACGAAAATTGCGGATCCAATTCGCCACCTCGCCTTGAATACCAAGTGTATTATGATTCTGGACAAGCCTGCAATGCGCGAGGTTGTCAAATGTGTTTCGGAAATATCCAGACAACTCCTGCGGACCCGTGCTATTTCAATCGCTTTTACTCCGCCTCAAACCAAAACAGGAATATTGCTCAGATCGGACGTCCCCCTCGCAACGTTGTGCTGACTATTCCGGTGTTTGCATATGTCCATCAATCCCACCACTTAATTTTCTCCAATAATTTCCAAGAACACTATCAGGGATCTTTTAACTACCCTATCGAGGCATTTTTGTTCCTTTGTTCTTCCGAGAGTTCTGCTGTTGACGGGCGATGTCCTTTCCTAATTGGATCTCCATAACGCATCACCTCACACTGATTAAATTCCATCTTCAATTGTACCAATTTCAGACCATCGATCTGAATCGTTAACGCAGTTTCTGTCTGCGTTTCAGTTGCCTGCCTGCTGTGTGTTTCAAAAATTACTGTTTTTTTTATTCCATACTTGGATTCAAAGGCACATTTTTAGTTAACGTGATTTTATTTTTGCAGAGACACTTGGACGCTTGGAAAACGCTTTCAATTAAAAATACAACTTATTGTCATGGAAGGAAAGGCTTTCTGCAAACTGTGACTGCGCCTTGGGAGACAACCCTGCACATGTGAACACCCCCAATAGCTAACGCTAAACTGACAAGAAGAATCCCCGTATACATAATGACTTCACACTAGAAGGTTGCTAACTATACATTCTACGTGCCACCGGCTACTGATACAGCCAAAATATACAGAGACAGTGATCCTATGAGTACAGTGTGGGGAAACAATCACATAGTACCCACAGTGTCCGTTGTCGCCGACACCATACCCATAAAACCCGGGGTCACGGAAAATCTATACTTAATGCCTGACGACACTGAACCTACAGAACCAATTCTCAGGCGATACAATTTTCTAATTAGTAAACAACATTGATTTTACCATTGACTTTCTACCCACGATGGTTGGTTCACTACCCATTGAGGATGTATCCATAAGGCTTAGGGTCAACATTCCGGGACCCATGCTGCCCAGTTATTGGGGTCATTGATTGTGTCTCACAATATTTTAGGTCATTGACACTGTACCGTAATGCTAATGATTACGAATGTCAACTTCCCCCTGAAATTAGACCCCTGGTTCTTGCCCGACTGGTCACAATCAGTAAGGACAGGCAACAGCACTTACTCCACTATTACCGTCAACTTCGGTGCCCCGAAAGGCTATGTCCTCGGCCCGCTTTCATACACCCTATACACTCAGGACATTGACTAAATTCTACCTTAACTCCATTTTCAAGTTTGAGGATGACACCACCGTCGAGGGCCGGATTTAAAATAACGACAAAAGGAAGGAGGTTAAAATCCTAGTGGCATGGTCAAGAAAACAACCTTCTCTCAATGTCAGCAAAACAAAGGAACCGATCGGTAAACGCAGGAGGCGGTGTAGTGTGCACGCCCAATCGTGATGAGATGGAGATAGTTGGGTACATTAATATCCTGGGTAGAAATATCACGTACCATTTGTCCTATTACAGTCAGGTGGACGTTACGGCCACGAAAGCACATCAACGCCTTTACTTTCTCAAGAGATTCAGCATACGTATCCCTGAAGACCATCGCCATTTTTACAGATGTACAATAGAAACCATCCAATCTGGATGAATCATAACTTGGTATGGCAACTACTCTGCCCAAGATAGGAAGCAATTGCATAGAGTAGTGAACCCAGCTCAGTCCATTACGCAAACCAGCATCCCCTCCATTGACCCGAACACTAACCGTAAGGGGCAAATTATTACACAAAGTGTAGTATCTGCTCAGGAAGTGGTTCAGGCAGCTACAGTAACAACTTCTAAAATACAGTTGGACAGGGACATTGGAAAGTTTGACAGGTTATGGGCCAAACGCTAGCAAATGGGACTAGCTTGGATAATGCATCTTGGTCGGCATGGACCAGTTGGGCCGAAGGACCTGCTGCAATGCTGGATAACTCTATATCTCTCAGATAGAGTCCTGGATCAAGACGAAGGAGAGGACCAAGAGCAGTGAATGGAATTTTAAAAATGAGCTGTATCTACGATGAGGCTGAGAATGGGGAACTGGAGTAAAATGTGAACCCTCACCCGATACTCAAGGAGTAGCCTGGGATTAGCCACTCCTCTGAATAAAATGTTCAATTATCTTCATAGATGTGACCAGAGAACGAGCTTCGTGCAGCTGTGAATATCTGTTGTTTGAAGCTTTTGATAAAATATTCTCCCATAGCTCCCTTGTTAAGGTCCTGCTCATATCTGAGTTATTGTCACTCTCTCTCTCTCTTTTTCAGTCTTTCTGTCTGTCTCACTCCCTCACACGCACACACGCGCGCGCGTGCACACACACATTCGCTTGCGCGCGCGCTCACAGACAGACAGACAGACAGACAGACACACACACACACACACACACACACACACACACACACACACACACACACACACACACACACACACACATACGTCTAGGCCCACATAGTTTCGGTTCCTGACGCTCCAGAAACGCTTAATCATATGTGACAGCACTGAGTTCGTTGCACCGATGCTGTGACTGCCGTCAATCCAGTCGCTGCCTCCTTATCCTGCGATGAAACCTCACCTTATTCCCTCACTCACCATTCTAACTGAACAGTGCATACCATCTACTGCTCCTGTGTCTGGTTTCGAATTGCAATAGTTCAGTGGCTGGGCTGGTCTTATACCTCAATCCAGTCCCTCAGCCCTCGGTCCAGGTGTACATCCCTCCATAACCTTTCCCCAAACTCTTTACTTCAAGTTACCCTCTTCATTGTGGGATTTCTCTCAAAGATTGTGGTCACACTCACCCTCGGTGAAAGCGCGGTCCTTCCTCTGCACTTCCTTCCCGAAAGCACTGCTGCATCTCATCCACTTTAGAAGTGCAGTGAGGTGGATTACACGGAAATGAGGTTTATGTTATTAGTTTTATTTCAGTGCTTGAACCATTGTAGTCCCTCTTCTCCGGCCTCGGAGTGGGATGGCTTCCATCCTACGATTCAGGTCCCGATTTTCAGGCTGAAGACGTTTCCATGATCTGTTCAAGCTCTTCGTCCAGAGTGGAGAAGGGGAGGTTACAGGCAACAGCAACTTAAGTCATCGTCGCAGAAGTTCCTGGCTTCAAAATAATCATCGGAACAGGGCGAAGCGAGACATTGTCCTGCCAATTTATCCCAACCCAGAGTGATAAAATCTGCCACGGTGAGGCAAGCGTTAATGTGCAAATGATTGACCGGTTAGCAGGTGATAAGGCGAACCTGCAGGAAGTCTCCCAGCAGATCACATTTTGAAGGCGTCATCTGAGACTGAGTGATCTACACAAAACCAGACAATCTTCCTCTCAAAGTCTGGTGACTGCTGTGCTGAGAGAGGCGGCTGGTGAGCTGCTGCTGTGTTACTGGACTCGCGCAGTTCGTGAGCTGGTGCAGTCTGTGGCGCGGAAGAATCGACATGTCAGCACCTTTTTCAGAGAGTATTCGACAAACCAAGCCACTTCGAATTGGGAAGACTTATGGAGCGCTGCATAGGGTAGGGTCACCAGTTTCCAAGTCCGGGTCAGGGGTTAAAGACAATGTTCAGCGTTAGTCTTGAAGGAAAACAATGCTTGGAAAGGTGGTCCCTTCTGTGACGAGATCGCAATTCAGGAGAGACCGTACAAGGGAATACTACACCGACAATGGACCGGTGCTTAGGGACAGTCGCAATATGAAGGGGATGTGGTTAAGCGGATCCATGCTGTCACAGGAACAATATTGAAGGAGAAAAGACTGTGTCAGAGGCAGTGATAATGAAGCGCTATCAATCACACTGCTGAAGGGGCTGTGCTGTTAGAGCAGTGCTAATGGAGCAACATTCGTTCTTGTGTCAATACAGAAGGAGCTCTGCACTTAGAAAGGGGCAGTTCGGAGGGACCGTTGCACTGATGTTACATCTGGCAAAGGAAAAAGACACAGAAAATGCTGGAAGTACTCAAATGTTCAGTCAGGATCGACCTAAAAGGAAAGCGGTGTCGTTTGTGTCGAAGGGAGCTGGCGCAGAAAGAAATTCAAGCAGTTTCGGTTTTCATTTCAGTTTGCTCGCATCTGAAACATAATGTTTTAAATTTTGGAGCTATGGTATAGCGGCGCTCTCAGTGGGGCGGGAAACTGTTCATGGAGCGGGTAATTGAGAGAGGGTGTAAGTTAAGATAAGACTTTTTTTATTAGTCACACGCTGCGAAATGCATCTTTGTGTCAAATAGTCTGGGGGCAGTCCGCAAGTTTCGTTCAACCTCCTTACAGTCAGTAGCTGGAATTGAACCCGGGTCGCTGGCGCTGTAATAACGTTGCTCTAACCGTTTCACTTCCGTGGAAGTGATTTACTGTGGGAGAGAGGGGAACACTGTGGTAGGCTATCGTTGAGGAAAGGATACATTGTGGAAGGGCCGCGTTGTGGGGGTGTAAATTACAGGGGAATTCACACTGTGGGAGGACTGCACTGGGTAAGTTCTGCGCTGTGGGATGGCCGCACAATGTACAACACTGGCGGAGAGGCTGGGTTGAGTCAATGCGTACTGTTCGAAAATCAGTGATACGGCAAAGCCGCGCTGTTGTTTGAGCTAAGGTGAAAGGAAATTGCACTAACTGAGGGGGTCAACTGGACTTTTCGAATGTGCTCGTTGTCCTTTTGTGTGTACCAGTAACTGCAGGTGTTCCTCTTATGTATCAGTGCTGAGCATGTGCCGCATTCTGGATGGGTCCGCGGTGAAGGAGAAGTGTACTGTAGTAGAGCAAATACTGAGCGAGTCCTGTCCTCTGCGATGGGCAGTGAAGAGGGAAAGCGGCAGTGTTAGATGAATATTATTAAAGGAAAGTCACATTTTCCCAGGTCACATTTGAGGCAGTGCCTCACTTCCAGAGAACCAACTCTGATGGACTGCCTGCAGAATTGAGGCAGCTTCTGTGTTTAGGAAGGGGGAGCTATCGGTACAATATTGAGAGTTCGCAGCACAGAGTGAGGGATTGTTCTGATTGAGAGCCGCTTGGTCAGGGGAACAATGCTGATGGAGGGTCCCTTGGTTGGAAATGGAGGGCTGAGCGAGGGGCTCAAGGATTGAAGGGCAGTGTTGCAGGGCTACAAAGCGCCCATAAAAGAAGTACGAAGGGATTTTCATACGGTCGGAATGGCTATTTTAAGGGAATGCCGCTCATTGGGAAACGGTGTGTCGAGGGGGAGCCGCTCGATCGGAGTGGTGGTGCTGAGGGAGCACCGCGCGGTCCGAGAGACAACATCATATTTATTTATTACTCACGTGTGCATCGAAACACACAGTGAAATGCATCTTTTGCGTAGAAAGTTCTGGGGGCAGCCCGCAAGTGTCTCCACGCTTCCGGCGCCAACATAGCATGCCCACAACTTCCAAACCAGTACGTCTTTGGAATGTGGGAGGAAACCAGAGCACCCGAAGGAAACCCACGCAGTCACGGGGAGAACGTATAAACTCCTTTCAGATTGCGGCCGAAATTGTGAAATTACTCTGACAGCTACACTGTTGTGCCTGCACTCTCCACTACCGTCCACCCAACGCTGCATGAACGGAGCTCTGGTGCGGATGGACAGACTCACCCGACAGCTGGATGTTCTGACTCAAAAGCAGGAGGTCAAGGAAAACAGCCAGTGCTTTCATCACTTCGAGTGATACTCGGCCTCCAGAGCGTTGGACTGGAAGCTGTGCGAACTATGGATCCTCTCGCACGCGCTGCTGGTAAATCTGAGCAGCGAGCGTGTGGGCGGTCAATGCCAGAGCAAGCTGCTTCGCAGAAAAGAACAGAGACTGGCAGTTGTGTCAGGGACGGCAGGAGTGGGATTGACACAGACAGAGCCCGTCCTTTGAGCTCGCAACACTGAATGTATCGCGCACACCTTCGCCTCAGGTTTCCCGAACCCCTCAGTCAATTGAACCCGGGACCTTCACTATACGTGACGCTCCAGAAAGGGCAGGACTTCCTTGAGTCCTGAGGGGGTGGTTTACCCGCTCACGAACAGCTGAGGGGAAACCCGGTGTTCCTGGACGGGGCTGTTTAAAATTTAAATTGAGGCCACTGCCACCCTCGACCGTGGACAGAACCTGCCCACTGCTGCCGTTTCAAGAAAGATCTGGCAAGTTCTAGACAATGTTAAACCCTCACAACGTTACTGATCAGCAGACTACGACCCAAGATCCTGCAGCTGTCGCTTCTGGAAGCTTTATGTGCACAGATTGGACGGTGCCACATTAAAACTGTGAGAACATTCCGGATCAGTGGTTCATTGTCCCTAACTTGATTCGAAGTGTCCGGAGGTTATGAAATGTCATCTGCAAGTCCAGTAATTGTTTTTAAATGTTCATCTCTCTCGCTCCATTGAGACGTTGTTTGAAACACTCGCTTCTTTTCTTACCTCAGTCTGAATTTTCTACTGCAAGCCATGGAGACGGCCAACAGAGAGAATTTGTTGTAATCCAGAGAACAGACTGCCCGGAGGAAGCGGATCTCTGTGATGGCCAATGGTGTCCTGAGTGCCAGGAGCACAGTGGGATGGCACAGTCCTGATGTAGCCCCTCGCTCTGGGACGCACCGAGTCGCAGTACGACGGTCTCGCAGATCCAGTGACACTTCTTCCATCCTGAACTCGAGCGCTGTCTGTCTGGAGTCGAAGTGTTCTCAGTGTGACCACGCGACCCTACCCGGCTCTCCGCTTTCAGATCCCCATGATGTAAAGTGTCTGGCATTTTCTGGTTACTGCAAAGTACTCCTTGTATGGGTGGGTGGCAGAGGAATCGTGTGGAAGGGAAAAGGGATGGGATGTATTGATGTTCAAATGATATAGAATAGGTTACAGAGAAACAAGCGATTAGCAACGGGATCGATGCAATTGCAGGAGACCCGGCAAGTCACCATGGGCCGAATATCCTCTTTTTATGTCACTTTAAAACATGACCGAGAGCAGAATAAGTAACTGTAGGAGTGATGCTGTTTCAGCGCACGGTCGGAGGATCAGCGATGACCCCAGCAAGTGATTGCTTTAAGGGTTGGTGTTCGGGCTGGTGTAATTTGTCATCGATATCAATGAGTTGTATTGGAATTTACAAGACATGGCCAGCAAGCATGTAGATAACACTAAAACGGGTTGTGTCGTATACGGTGACGATGGTTGTCAAGAAATTCTTCGGGAGCTTCATCAACTGGGTAGGTGAGCTGAAGAATAGCAAATGGAATTTAATTCAGATAGGTGCGAGGTGATGCATCTTGGGAAGGAAAACCCGGGTAGGACATTCACTGTGAACGGGAGGGCCGTGTGGAAAGCTATGGAACAGGGGACCCAGGAGTACAAATGCACAGTTCTCTGAACGTCGCGTCACAGGTAGGGTGGTGAGAAATGTTCTTGCAATGATGGCAATCATTCAGGAATACGGAAGTTGGTATGTTATGCTGAGACGTTGCTGAGGCCGGATTTCGATATGGTGTGAACACAAAAAATGTCAGCAGATTAGCAGAAATTAGCAGGGCAGGTCGTATCTATAGAAGGAAATGAACAGTCAACGTTTCGGGTCGAGATCCTTCATGAGGACTGCAAAGGAAGAGGGCAGGTTCCAGAATAGAAAAGCAGTGGTAGGGGGCGGAACACAAGCTAGCAGGTGACAGGTGATTCCAGGTGAAAGAGGGAAGGCAGCTGGGTGACGGAGGGAGATGAAAGTGAGTGATGCGAGAAGCTACGAGGTGACTGGTGGAAAAGGCAAAGGGTGAGAGAAGGAAGGATCCGATCTGAGAGATCAGTAGACCATGGAATAAAGGGAAGGAAGGGCGGAACAAGAAGGAGGTGATGGGCAGGTCGTAAGGGCTTACGAGGGGAAAGAGAAAGGGTGAGGGAAACACGGGAATGAGGGAAACAAAGATGCGGAAGGGGAAACAGAGGAGAGGGACTACCGGAAGTTAGAGAAATCAATGTTGATGTTGAAGTCCTCGTTCCCTTCATTCCATGGTCTACTGCCCTCAGATGTCGGATTCCTTCTTCTCTAGCCCTTTGCCCCTTCCACCGATCACCTCCCAGATGCTGCAGGCATTCGCTTTCATCCCACTTCACACTCTCACCTGACCTACCGATCGCCTGGCAGCTTGTTCTCATCCCCTCCCCGTGCCTTCTTGTTCTGGCTTCTGCCTTCTTACTTTCCAATCATGATGGAGGGTCTCGACCTGGAACGTCGACTGCTTATTCCCCTCCACAGATGACGTCAGACCTTAGTGAGTTCCTCCAGCATATTGTGTCTGTTGCTGCAGATTCCAGCACATGCCGAATCTCTTGTGTCTTTGAAAATCGTGTAATGTTTTGGTCACCCTGCTGGATGAAATGTTTCATTCAGCTGGAAAGAGTGAAGAAAAGCTTTAGGAAGATGTTGCCAGGACTGATATATATAAAGAGGTTGAGCAAGCTGGGACTTTATTCACTGGAGAGTAGGAGAATGGAGAGGTGATCTTACAGAGGTGTATAAAATCATAACAGGCAGAGATAGGGTGAACGCAAACAGTGCTTTCCCCGTGTTTGAGGAATCAACAACTGGAGGACAGAGGTGTAGGGTGAGAGGAAGATATTTAATAGGTACCTGAGGGACAACTTCTTCACTCAGAGGGTGGTCCAGAATCGAATGAGTTGACAGAAATTGTTGATGCTGGTACATTAACAATATTTAAAATACACTTGGACAGGTACACGGATGGAAAAGGTTTCGAGGGATATGGACCAAACACCGGCAAATGGACTCACTAAGGTCGGCATCATGGCCACCACTTACGCCAAGGGGTCTGTTTCCATCCTGCATGAATTAAAATATATGCATTCTGGTTGAAAATATTTAATAATTTGGCCTGCCCTGCCTTTTGTATTAGCAAATGTCAGAGGTTCATCAATTTCTGAGTCAATTAATTTCTCAACGAGAATCAGAATCAGGTTTATTATTATTGAGCTATGTCGAGAAAATTGTTGTTTTCCGGCAACAATATAGTGCAAGACGTAAAATATTACAATAAGTTACGAAAATAAATAGAGCAAAAGAACAAGAAAGAGGTAATGTCCATGTGTTCGTGAACAGCACAGTTTTCCGATGGTGGAGGGGAAGAAGTTATTCATAAGACATTTTTTGTGCGTCTTCAGGCTCTTGCAGCTCCTAGCAGATGGTAACAACGTGAAGAGGGCATAACCCGTTTAGTAAGTGTCCTTGGTGATGGACAGCCTTCATGAGGCACAGCCTTTTGAAAATTTCCTCGAAGGTGGGGGGTGGGGGTGTTGTGTCCGTGATGGAGCCGGATGAGTCCACAAACCTCTGCAGACTCTTTCGAGCCTGCACATTAGAGCCTGCAGAGCAGGCGGTGATGTCACCAGTCAGAATTCTCTCCACCGTGCATCTGTAAATATTTGTTGGAGTCTTTGCTGACAGAGAAAATCTCCTCAAACTCCTTGTGAAGTAGTGTCACTGATGTGCATTCTTCGTGATTTCATCGATGTGTTGGGCGAAAGATAGATCCTCTGAGATCCTGACGCCAAGCAACTTGAAGCTTCTCACCATTTCCACCGCTGACCCCTCAAAGAATACTGGTGTGTGGTCTTCCAACGTCTCCTTCCTGAAGTCCACACACGATTCCTTGGCGTTGCTCGCGTTGAGTTCAATTCAAGATTTAATTGCGATACCACTCAACCAGCGATCTATCTCACTCCTGTACTCCTCCTCATCGCCATCTGAGTTTCTGCCAACAACAGTTATGTCATCAGCGAACGTATAGATGGCGTTTGAGCTGTGCCAATCCACAGGGTCATGAGTGCAGGGAGAGTAGAGCAGCGGGCGAAACACGTATCCTTGATGTGCGCCTGTTTTGACTGTCAGCGAGGAGATGTTACTACCGATCCACACTGACTGTGGTATTCCAACAAGGGAATCGACGATCCAGTTGCAGAGGCAGGGACAGAGGTCCATATTTTTAAGCAGGTCGATTTGTTCTGAGGGGCTGATGGTGCTGAACGCCGAGCTGTAATCAATAAACAGCAGCCTGACGGATGTTTTGCTGTTGTATAGGTACTGCAAAGCCAGACAGAGAGACAGTTAGAATGCATCTGCGGTAGAAACTTTTTGGCGGTAGGCAAATTGCAGCAGGTCGAAGCCCCTGCTCAACCTCCAGAGCACTTTATCACAGTAAGTGTGAGTGCCACAAGGCGGTCTTCGTTAAGGCATCTCACCGTGATCTTCCTGGGCACAAGCAGGGTTGATGCCCTTATGAAGCAGTTGGGAAACTCCGAGTGCAGCAGTGAGAGATTCAACATGTCTTTGAACACCTCAGCCAGATGGTCGGCACATATTTTCAATACCGTAGGAGCCCCATGCCTTCAAAGGGTTCAGCCTCATGAAGGATGTTCTTACCTCGGCCTCCGAGACAGAGATCACAGAGCCCCCAGGTGCAGTGGGAACTCTCACAGCTGTAGTGTTATTTTCCCTTTCAAAGCGTGCAGAAACAGAGTTGAGTTCATCAGGGTGTGAGGCATCACTGCCATTTATGCTTATAGGAAATAATGGCCTGGAAACCCTGCCACAGGTGTCGTGCGTCCGATTGTGTCTCTAACTTCACACGGAAATGCCTTTTCGCTCTCATGATCGCCTTCTGAAAGATAAGATATGATATCTTCATTAGTCACATGTACATCGAAGCACACAGTGAAATACACTGTCGTTCATACCTGGACTTCTCAGGTTGAGGAACGCCAAATATCTCGCCATCAGAAGGTTTCGAAACTCCTGGTTCATAATAGCTTCTGGTTTGGGAAGATCGGTATGTTCTCGAAGACACACACTCACTCACGCAGGACTTATTGAAGTTGGTAACGGCCGTGGCATATTCATTCAGATCCGAAGATGAATCCCTGAATATGTTCCAGTCCACCGACTCAAACTCATGCTACAAAAGCTCCTTCGCCTCACTTCCTTCGTTTTCCTCACTACCGGAGCTGCAGGCTTCAGACTGTGCCTATATGCCGGGAGTGGAAGTACAGTCAGATGATCGGATTTGCCAAAGTGCGGGCGCGGGATGACACAGTAAGCTTTCTTGATGGTGGTGTGCAACAGTGTTCGAGTGTGTTGGCTCCTCTGGTTCAGCAGATTACACGACCATGGTAGTTTCTCAGAGGCTTCTTCAAGCTAGCTTGGTGGAGGTTCTCTATGATGATCGGGAAGGCATCAGGTTGCGCTATCCCATGACTGCCGATCACAGTTGCTAAAATTCTCCAGTGCCAGCTTTACAGTTGCCAGGGGTGGAATGTACGCCATTACCACGATGATGGCCGAGAACCCCCTCGGTAGATAGAACGGACGACACGACAGCCAGGTGTTCCAGGTCGAGGGAGCAAGACAAAGAAAAAAACGCCACGTCTGTGCACCACCATGAGTTAATCATGAAAATAATACCACCGCCTCTGATTTTATCTGATGCCGGTGTCCGGTCCATGTGGTGGATGTTATTCCTCTGGTTGTAATGCCTCTGGCAATAAAGTGGAGTAAGGTGGGATTTGTGTAAAATTAGTGTTCCATGCTTGGCACGGACCAGAAAGACGGATGGGTACTTTTCTATGCCATATCGCTACAAGACGCCACAACATTATGACAGAGCCCATATCCTGACCCTGCGACCATTGACCATGACTCTGCAGGGGTTTGGTGTATTCTCCGCATCTTCCTGGTCAAGTCCAGTCACAGTTCTACTCCTTTTATGAGTTCTCGTCCCATTCCTCCAACTTCCAGTGAATTGCCCAAACTGTTGTGGCAAATATGGCATAACATACCAGGAATCATTCCAGTAAACCACTGCCCTCTTTCCAAGAAAATTCCATCTTCACTCAAACTGGGACTCCGAAACTGCACAGTGAACCTCAAGTAAGGTCTCAACAGGACGTTTTCCATCTGCAACATGGCATACTTTCACTTGTACTTAAATAAACTTACCATGAAGGCCAACATGTAAGGTGGAAAGATTAACAAGAAATCTTGGGGTTAAGGGCATCTGGGCAACCGAGAACACGTCATGGTTGAATTCCAGACAGAGTCTGAGAGTGCAAACCGTCGGTATGAAGATGCAGTTGGCCAGAGTGGACTGATGAACCAAACTAAGAAGTACATCAGTAGGTGAGCTGCAGCAGAAATTTAAACATTTAACCGATAATGCTCAAGAGAAATTGATCTCAACTCTATTGAAAGATTCCACGAGAAAGCGGAACCGCCCGTAGTTAAAGATCATTTTAAATCAATAAGCAGGGCATACAAAGTGGTCAAATATTACAAAGTTTCCCCTATCACCAAAGGCTTAACAGTTGGGTCTGTTATTCATTGAAATTCAAAATTAGAGGTGATGATATAAAACCTCTAACTTCAGAAGGGAGTATGGTACAGGAGATACTAAGATGATTTCACCAGTAAGAACGTTTGAACGAGAGGCCATCTTTACCAGACAAGAAGCTGCTCATGGAAACCGAAGTGCGTATGCATTTCTTCCGGCAAAGGGTAGTGAATCCCTCGAACGATCTACATCAGTGTGTTCTGTAGGAAGGCATCGCGAGTAGCATGTAACGTGAAAGTCGGCGTTTTTCTTTTCAAAAGGTCGGGATTTGAAAGCTTTGAGAAATTTTCACAGAACAGGTGCTAAAGTCTCGGAAACTGGCTAGGACAACATTGAATTGCAGAGCGGATAAAGCGCCAGCTAGCCTGGAGTCACGATATCTGGAAATTCTTTCTTTCTTTTTCAATGTTAATAATTTTCAAATTATTACAAAATAATATATATCACATTAGTAATTATACATATGATGGAAGGAGATCAGGATAACAACCATAGCAGCTAATATACTTAATTACAGGGAGTAAAAAAAGTAATCTAGACCTCCCGGTCTCTTGTTTAGTAGACAAATACCAAAAGGAGAGATTGAAAGAAATAGAATTTAATTATATGAAAGAAGAGGCCCCAAAGCACGGTAGCGTAGTGGTTAGCGCGACGCTATTACAGCGCGAGCGATCGGGGTTCGATTCCCGTCGCTGTCTGTAAGGAGTTTGTACGTTCTGCCGTGTCTGCCTGTGTTTCCTCCGGGTATTCCGGTTTCCTCCTCTCGTCCCTAAATCAATCTTCCCTTTCCGTCCGCTGTAAATAAAACAGTGCCACAAGGTCGATTCGATAAAATACCTTCATTAGCAGTGCACCGCTAGGAGAATTCTCTTCAGCACTCACAAAGAGTCGCTTCCTGAGTTCTCCCCGAACAAAGGGCAGACGGACATTTATACAGGAATTGTCAGGCACATCCCATGCAAACGGCGGCGCGAGTTTCGGTCAAGCTATAGAGATCCCGAGACAGCTATCACACTTTTTGTCTTAGTATAATTGAGTTATAATCAAGGCTTTCAAAGGCAGGTATCACCCTTCATTGTTCAGACCAAGTCTTCACCTCGATGTGAATTACACTCAGTATCGCCACCGTCTGACATATCGGAATGGTTCGTTACCCGAAACAAAGGCAGTTAACATACCTAACATTTCAACCTAACTAGCGGGTCAGCAGCTTGCTAGTCGTTGCTAAAGAAGTATAAATATCAGTTATAGGTATGGTTGCAATTCTTAACCTTTCACTTCCTCACTCCCACATTGCAAAGACATACGGGCAGGTTAATTTGGGTTTAAATAGGGAGGTGCGGACTCGTTGGGCCGGACGGGCCTGTTACCACGCTGTAAATAAAACTTAAAACTTAAAAAATATAGATAATAAACAAAAAAATGCAAAAACTTCAAAAAAAAACTGGACTGATATTTCTACAATTAAAGAGAAAAAACACATTGTTCTGCTGTCAACTCCGCTCGTCTCTATTCAAGGGTTATTGTAAGGGATATGAAAAGGATCAGCTTATATCATATGGAAATATTGAATAAATGGACTCCAAACATCGTCAAATTTCAGCGAAGGATCAACAGTACCTCTCCTAATTTTTTCTAAGTTTAAACATGCTATAGCTTGAGAAAACCATTGAAAAGTGGTGGGTGGTATTGGATTCTTGCATTTGAGCAAAATGGATCGCTTGGCCCTTAATGTGAGAAAGGCAATCATACGACGAGCAGAAGGAGATAAATGGCAATATTCCATCATTGGTAACCCAAAAATTGCAGTAATAGGATGAGGCTGTAAATCAATGTTAAAATACAGATGTTAAAAATGTATTTCCAATATTTTTCCAAAAGGAGACAGGACCAAAACATATGTGTCAGGAAAGTCACCTTCGAATTATTTCTGTCACATATAGGATTTGTATGAAGATAAAAACGGGCTAACTTGTCCTTGGACACATGGGTCCTGTGAACCACTTTAAACTTTATCAAAGAGTGTCTAGCATACATTGAGGATGTATTAACTAATTGAAGAATTTTCTTTCATGTCTCTGCAGGTAAAAGTATCTGGAGTTCTCTTTCCCATTCATTCTTAATTTTATCAAGTCCCTCTGAACGTATTTTTATAATGCGATCATAAATTATTGCTTTCAGGCCCTTCTGATAAGGATTAAAACCTATTTTTCCGTAATTTCAGTGTTATATGGTGACGGAAAAGAAGGTAAAGTACCTTTTTTTAAAAATCAAGTACGTATGTATCAAAATGTGATCTAGACAGACTGTATTTACTCGACAACTGTTCAAAAGATAAAAAACAAACAGTTGTCAATTAATAAATCTCGAAAGCATGTTATCCCCATCATTTTCCATAAAGAAAACAAGCTGTCAATTCCATATGGTTGAAAGATAAAAAAATAGATTGAATAGGACTTGATAAATTAAATGCATTTTATCGAAAAAAATACCGAAATTGAAACCAAATCCGGATTGTGTGTTTAACTATTAGATTAGTCATTTGTTTACTCAATTTAGTAAGTGCAAATGGAGTGGATGTCCTAAAATGGAAACCAATGAAAATCCTTGCATTGATTCACACTCAAGGTGTACCCAACAGGCACAATTAAATGCATCTAAATCTTGTGTCCAGAAATTTAAGTATCTAATATTAATTGTCCAATAGTAAAATCTAAAATTAGGCAAAACCATACCACCGTCCTCTTTTAATCTTTGTAAATATGTCTTACTTAACCTTGAGTTTTTATTCTGCCATATATATGAAAAAAATTCGGAAACAATAGTGTCGAAAAAGTATTTCGAGATAAAAGTTGGAATCGCCTGAAACAGGTAAAGAATTTTGGTAAGATATTCATCTTAACTGCATTAATTCGGCCAATCAATAATAAAGAGATTGTGTATCATTTAGTAAATAATTGTTTAACATAATTAATTAAAGGTAAAATGATCACTTTAAATAAGTCCTTATGTTTCTTGGTAATTTTAACACGCAGGCACGAAAAGTAATCAGTCATTACTCTAAATGGTAATTGCCTATAAATTGGGACTTGCGTGTTTAACGGGAAAAGTTCACTCTCGTTAAGATTTAATCTATAACTAGAGAAACACTAAACTGAGCAAGTGGTGATAATACTGCAGGGATAGATTTCTACGGATTATAGATAGAAAGTAACAGGTCATCTGCATAAACAGATATCTTATGAGTCCCTTTTCCACGAGTAATACCAAATCTGTTAGAAGAATCCCGAATGGTAATTGCCAAAGGTTCCAAAGCAATATTAAATAATACCGAGGGCACCATTGTCTAGTGCCTCGAGAGAGCCTGAACAAGGGGGATCTCTGACTATTAGAACATAGAACAGAGAACAATTACAGCACAATTCAGACCCTTCTGCCCACAAAGCTGTGCCGAACATGTCCCTACCCTAGAAATTATTAGGCTTACCAATAGCCCTCTATTTTACTCATCTCCATATACCGATCTAACAGTCTCTTGAAATACCCTATCGTATCAGCCTCCACCACCATTTCCGGCAGCCCATTACACGCACTCACCAAGCTCTGAGTAGAAAACGTACCCCTGACATCTCCTCTGTACCTACTCCCCAGCACCTTAAACGGCTGTCCTCTTGTGGCCACCATTTCAGCCCTGGGGAAAAGCCTCTGACTATCTACCCTATCAATACCTCTCATCATCATATACACCTCTATTAATAAGTATTGAAGCCATAGGACCGTGATAAATCAGTTTGATCGCGGATATAAAATTTGAAGGAAAATTAAATTTCTTAAGCGTGTTAAATAAATATTCCCATTCAACTCTATCAAACGCCTTCTCGGCATCTAGCGAGATAACATATTCTGGAATTTGGGATGAAGTGGTATATATAATATTCATTAACCTCCTATTATTAAAATGAAACTAACAATTCTTAATAATTCCTGTCTCATCATCGGAAATAATTTGTGGAAGTACCTTTTCCAATCTAGAAGCCAATATTTTGGAAAAAAAAATGGAATCCACATTCAATGAAGAAATAGGTCTATAAGATGCACATTCAGCGGGATCTTTATCAATTTTAAGAATTAAAGAAATAGTTGCATCATTGAAGTATTGTTATACTTCAGCTACTGATAGGGCATATTTAAAAAAAAATACCTAACCAAAGTGAGAGAAGGTCCGAAAAGGATTTGAAATATTCAACTGCATACCCATCAGGACAGGGTGCTTCATCCGAATTCATTGAAGAAATTACTTTCTTTATTTCTTCCTCCGAAATGGGTGCATCTAATATTAAACATTCCTTAAGTGATAATTTCGGAATTTTCAAATTTATTAAAAATTCATCCATTAATGTAGAATCCTGAGGAGATTCTGATTAATATAAAGAAGTATAAAATTCTTGAAAAGATTTGTTAATTTGATCATGGTCTACCGTCTAATTTCCATCTCGTTTACGAACTTTAATAATCTGAAGTTTAGTTGAAATCGCTTTCAGTTAGTTGGCCAACAATTTACCAGGTTTATCACCATGTATATAAAACTGACTTTCGGTTTTGAGTAATTGATTTTCAATTGGAGATGTTAATAATAAACTGTGTTGTAATTGAAGTTCTGTTCTCATTTTATAGAGCTCCAAACTATGAGCGTCAGAGTACTTCTGATCGATTTCTTTAATCTTATCAGACAATAAAAGTAATTCATTATTAAATCGTTTTTTTTCAGTTCAGCAGAGTGTGAACTAATTTGACCGCGGATATAAGCTTTAAAAGTATCCCATTGTATCCCACTGGAAATTTCTTCAGTGGAATTGGTTGAGAAGAAAAAGGAAATTTGTTCTTTAATAAAATAAACAAAGTCTAAATCTTGAACAAAGGACTGGGTCGCCATTGTCTGGCACCAGAGGGTGCGTCCGCTAATGTGATTGATAGTTCCAATGGTGCATAATCTGAAATGGCAATTGCATTGTATTTACAGTCAGTATCAAGTGGAACTAATCGTGCGTCAAGAAAAAAAAAATCAATCCCAGAGGAATTATGATAGGCATGAGAAAAGAATGAAAATTCTTTATCATATTGGTGTAGAAATCTCCAGACATCTAAAATTCCATAATCAACTTAAATGGAATTGATAAAAACAGAAGATTTATTAGGAAGTACAAGATTCGACACAGATCTATCTATTGAAGGGTTAAGACAGCAATTAAAATCTCCACCCCTGATCAACGAATATTCGTTTAAATTAGGAAAATATGCAAATAAAAGTTTAAAAAACTCAGGGTGATCCACATTAGGTGCGTAAACATTAAACATAACAACTTTTTTGTTATGAAGTAAGCCAGTAATTAATAAAAATCTACTATTCGGGTCTGAAATTGTCTCATGATGAACAAATCAAATTGAGGAGTCTATAAAAATAGAGACTCCTTTCACCTTTGCTTGTGAGTTAGAATGAAACTGTTGACCCCTAAAAAACCTAAAAAAAACGCTGATTATCCTATTTCTTGATATGAGACTCCTGTGCGAAAATAATCTGAGCATTCAGTCTATGAAAAGCTTTAAAGATCATCTTACGCTTAATTGGCTTGTTCAAGCCGTTTGCATTCCATGTAACAAAGTTAATCATATTATCCATTTTAATAGACTAAAATAAACTTCTGGTATGTAAAGGATTAACATTGTTGCTAAGGAGACTCATTAACAGGAAGAGGGAAAAAAGTTCAAAGAGGAGCCGGATATGACGACAATTCAGACATATTTGCAGATAGACGAAGACAAAAACAACTAACCTAAAAACAACCCCACCCACCAAAGCTTTTGGTGGCAGGTGCCCAAGTTGAAAAAAGGAATGCGTGGCACCATCAATAGTCAAAGCAAAAGAAAAAAATAGCCAACACAGTTTTTGAAACTGTAAACAAACTTGCAAAAAATACAGTCTTAATTTTAATTCCATAAAAAAAGACGATCAGTCACTCAGTTAAATTCTTAATTATTATCCAAACAGAGCATTAAAAATGTTATTATAAAATAATAAAGCGAAGAAAAAGTTCATTTGAAACATGGTGAGTATCCATGTTCCAGAACCAAGCACGAAAAATAATTAACAAAGGGCAGGAAGGTATCTCCGCACATAAAAAGCGTTTAGATCTGTAAGTTAAGATTAGTAGACCAATTAAGTATAAAGTCAAAGAAAAGCACATTTCTTGACCATTTGGAGACAAAATGTTAACCTTGGCGAAAGTTTTCGGCCTCTTTGATAGATTTAAACCACGGGTGTGATTTGTCGGGAAGTGAGATTCTCAGGCGGGTTGGGAACAATAATGCAGGTTGGTAATTCTTTTGATATTGCCGCGACACAGTCAGTTTGTAAAGCAGTCTCTCTTTCATAACTTCTAGGATTGAATTTTCAACCAGACGAAACTTCCATTCTTTGTATTGAATCGTTCCTCGACGACGAACAATTCTAATCAAATGCTCTTTGACACTGACATAATGAAATCTCAATATTACTGTCCGTGGTTTTAGCTCTGCCGGAGGTTTTGGTCTGAAAGCTCGGTGAGCTCGATCCAGTATAAGGCTTGTAAAAAACACTTCAGAGCCAAACACATCCATCAGAAATTTACAAAAGAATTCAATGGGATTCCTAGATACAGCATTTTCTGAGAGGCCGATAATTCTCACATCATTTCTCCGACTTCGGTTTTCTAAATCAATAGTTCTCTGTCTTTGTTGTTCCAACCTGCGTACGGTCACCATTAATTCTTCTTTCAGTGAATCCAACCTGTGATCTTTCTCATTGCCAGCTTGATCCATATCAGCAATTAGTTGCTGCTGTTTAACACTCTCCTGTATGAGTGTGGTCTGTCTGTCTTCCACTTCTGTTAACAGCGTTTCCAAAGTGGCAATATCTCTGGTCAAGCTTTTTATCCAGTTTACAGATAGCTTCCAAAGTGAGTTTAGAGTCTTCGTTACACTTGCTATCAGCTCCATCCTTGGCTCTGGTATTCTTTCCGACAATTAAAAGTCAACATTAATCTTGTAAAATCATGATAAAAGTCCTAGTAAAGGCTGGTGCATAAAGAGTTAAAAGGTAAGAGGAGCAAAGCCAAGATATAACCTACTCCATACAGCACCACCAAAAGACCACGATATTGCAGAGAGAAATTGTCAGTAACGCTGGATTTACCCTGCACGTATTTTGGCACTGGTCACACACTGGAGATATAATCATCCGGACATGTCGGAACTGTCAGTAATTGATCAAAACAGCTTGGAATGGGTGACTCGGCTGAGAATGGGTGGATGCCCGGAACTGGCGATCGATAAGATCATCTGACTACAAGAGTCATCTGGATCTTAGGTGCTGAATGACAGGAACTGGTGACAATGCAGCCGCCTCTGGGTTGCGTTCAGGGAGCATTTCTATGCAGGAACTGAAGAACTGAGGTGATCCGATATTTCACCATGCTATTCATCTGCTCCCTGAACTTGGACTGAGTCACTGCGTAAATAAATGTGTTCGTGCAGCAGCTGAAATTACTCAGCAAATATCCAACTTGGTAAAATATATTTTCTGAAGCATTCCGCTCTGCTCCAGTTTCTGTGACCCGAGAATAGACGAATTCTGCAACATACGGCAGCCACAGGAGGATGAAGTTCAAGGAGAGGGCGAAGAGTAAAACCGCCGATCTCATTCTGCTTTCCATCTCCGGGTCACTGCTGTTCTTCCCGTGGCGCTGACCCCTCAGCCCCTTACGGACCCGGCTGGCCACTAAAATGTGCCTGACTGTCAGAGCGTTGAGCAGTAAAATTATAGCGAACGGGAGGAAAGGAGTTAAAACCGTATCGAACCAGTCAAATCCTATCCACCACGGTTCAGTGTAAAAACTGTCAACGACCAGACAGAACCACGGTACATTGTCGATGATCCATCCTGGTTCGCGGGAGAAGTAGAAGGGAACATTTCTCAAACAAAGCAGAATGGCTGTTGTTTCTAGGATCACAGCCGCAGTTTTCCCGGTGCAAAATTTTGTTCTCAGCTTCTGGCAACAGATGGCGACAAACCGATCAATGGTGAAAGTGACGGTGAACCAGACAGAGGAGTCAGTGGCTGCGCGACGCACGACAAGAACAACACGGCACACAGGGGTGATATCCAGAAAATTCCAGGGCAAGTAATGATAATCGACGTGGTACAATATGACCTCAGATATAATGACCAGTAGATCGGCCGCTGCCATGGCCACCAGGTAGCGAGTGGTGCAGGTGGAGAGGCCGCACTTTCCCCGGGACAGGATCACAATTGCCAATAAATTTACTGGATAAAGAGAAGAGAACAGTCACTGAGCATGACGGGACACATTGCCCGGGTTTAAGTACGGAGTTAGAAAATACTTGAGTTAGAAAAAGAAAGAGGTTTAACTTAGGTTATCTGAAAGTAAGAGAAATCGCAGCGTTAGTTCAGACATTTAACTGATAAATTTGATATCACGGACTTATTCATGAACAACGATCAGTTCTGTAGTTTGTAACATGATTATAAGCAGGTCAACGACGGTTCCCAGAGAGTTACAAAACTTCTTCGTCTCACTCACCAGGAACTCCAATGATGGCCGTGATAACGTACAATATTTTTTGGACATCGTAATATCTCTCCAGCATTTTCTCTGCCATGCTCTCTGTCGGTTAATCATGCAGGGAATCTCTCTGAATGAAATATTGATGTGGGACATTCCGCAGCTTTTACACCATTCAGAAATTCCACTGGGATAGTGAAGTTTCAACAGAGCTAAAAATAGAGATTTTGAAATTAATCGCAAAGCGGTACGTCATCCACGTGAAATACCCGTTGGGACAGATTGTGTTTAATTATAAAACAATGATTGAGAATACAACGACTGAAAATTGTAACGATACCGAGAAATACCAATGGTGAGTGCCATTCTTCCAGCAAAGGAGATAGCGTTTCAAGGACAATCAGTCCCAACTTCCCACCTCATATTGCTTGGCTGATTTCCTTCAATCTGCCTCATTTAGGAAGAAAAATCCAAATGTCAGGACCTATCACAGGGCGCCTGGCTGCCTGGTTTGAAGAGGAACTGTGGGACCTTTGTCCATAGTTTGAAGAGGTATTTTAATAGATTGCCTCAGACTAAGATGGTCCATCCGTTATGCGTTTCCTCTCAATTTGATTTCCACTCATCTGGTTGTGAACTGAACCCCGCAATCACGGCAAATCCATTAACTATCGATAACTTGCTTGACTGGAATGTATCTAACTTATCCCTGAGCAACAAAAATCCCTGTCTTCATCGTCCTTGAGGAGGCTGCTTCAAAAGGCTCCCGGCTCTCTGAGAAAAAAAGACGTTGTTGCCCAATCTTTGCCCTAAACATGCGAACCATGACTTTTGAAGTGAGCAAGATTTTCAGATTCTCCAACACGAGGAGTCATCGCATTTACCCAGTCAATGACCATCCCATCGTAAGATTTTAAGAGTCGTCCCCATAGTCTTGTAAAATCAATGGATAAAAGCCGAGCTTGTCCAGCCAAACGTCATATGACAAACCAACCGTATCAGGAGTTTGTCGTACAAAGGTGTTCCGAATTACATCCAAAACATGAGTGTCCTCCCTCAAATGAGATCAATAGTGTGAGCACGACCTCGAGCGTCATCTCGTCAGTGTAACATATGACTGAAGTATGACTTTTCTATTGGATTCAGCTTTCAATCCATGACAACATTTTGCCAGCTCTCTTTTTAATTTGATTATCTGCAGACGAGCCGGTTGCAAATCTACCTCCAGAATACCCGCATCACCCTGCATTTTGGAGTTCGCCATTTAAAAAAAAATGCTTTTGAAGGCTTATATCAAAATTGACAACTTCATATTTCCCCATGAGTATATTCCATCTGCCGACTGACCAGTTATTTCATTGTCATCTTGCAAGAGACTCAGGCCCTCCTCACAACTTACTTTCCCACCTCTCCTTGTGTTATCGACTGGCATCCCAACTCTTCCTTTAGTGCCTTGAACCATTCCATTTAAATAAACTGTTAAAAGCTGAGGTACCATCATCGATTTCCTTTGCGCAGCATTCATTAAAACTTGCCAAACAGAATGCGTGCTCCTTGTTTTGTCTTAGCCTGCATATCTTATTTCTACGCCAAGATCTAGCCTCCTACGCCATCAGCATTTATTCTCGCGACTCACGTTTGAGGTGAATCATGTCAAAGGCTGTCAGTAAATCTGAGTGTATTCCACAGACCGGTTCCGTTTCATTCACTGAACCGCAGGAAAGTACTCAGGCATGATTTCCGTCACCAAATTATGCCAACATTGATTCATAAACTATGTTTCTTCTCTGTGCTTGTTATTACTTCTTTGAAAAAAACTTTATATCATTTATCTGAAAGCGGAATATTAACTAACCGGTCAACCATTTCTTCCAACCTGCTTCATGTGTTTATTGCAAAGGAGTTCAGCATATATCCTTCATATTGTTATTCAGAGTTTATGACGGTGCAGTACAAGACGAACGTTAATATGTACTTCACAACTTGCTGGGCTTGGACTGCAGTGTCTGATGACACAGTGAAGGTGACACATTCTTCCGTAAATCACGTGCATTGGGACTTGTATGGAAGTGTCTGATGGTCCATCAACGTGGAGCATTCACACTGCAGGTAAGAGATGGTGGGCCGGAAGTGTCGGATCGTATTGTTCAAAGGAAGATTCACTGTCATATCGTCCGGCGCAGATCACCCATGGCTTAGTGGGATATGGGTCATACGCAGGCAAGTAGGATTACCCTAAAATAATCCCATTTGCCTGCATTTTTCCCTTCTCCCTCTGATGATTTCCTATCCATGTACACGTCCAAATGCTTTTACAAATGTTACAACTCCATCTTGCTATTCCCTTTTCGGAACGTTGATAAGCTTCAGGATATCACTACTGTCTTCTGTGAACTCACTAGCAATCAAATTGGTATTTTTTTAACATGTTCACATGTACCGAGGTACAGTGGAAAAATTTGGTTTGCATGCCATCCAAATGATCATTTAATTGCACAGTACATTGAGATAGTAAAGGGGTAAACAACAACAATGTGTTGCAGTTAGATGCAAACAGTACAGTGCATGTATAGGCAGACAATAAGGTGCAAGGCAAGATCAAAGTTGATTGTGCGTTCAAGAATTCATCTAATCGTACTAGGTGATCGTTCTTATAACAGCGGGGAAGAAGCTGTCATTTGGCCCAGTGGTACGTGCTTTCGGGCTTTTGTATCTTCTGGCCGATGGGGGGGGGGTGGTTGTGAGGGAGAATCTCTGAGTTGACTGGGGTATTTTATTATGTTGACTGCTTTACCGAAGAGCAAGTAATGACAGAGTCCGGTCTCTCGGGGAGGGGGCCTGTTTCCATGATGTGCTGAATTATGTCCACAACCCTCTGCAGTTTGTTGCGGTCAATGACGGACGTTGTCATATCCATTTGTGAATCATCCAGATATGAATATTTCTGTCGTGCATCGATAATAGGTTGGTGAGAGTCAAGCGGGACATGTCAAATGTCTTTATCCTCCTGAGGAAGTAGAGGCGCTGGTGCTTGGTTAAGGACAAGCCATTGGTGATGTTCACTCTTCGGAACGAGGATTTCAACCCTCTCGACCTCAGCACTGTTGACGTACACCGCCCCCTTCCTAAAGTCAGTAACAGGCACTCTTTTTGATGACATCGAGGGAATGGCTATTGTCATGACACCATATCACTTGGCTCTCTATCTCCTTCCTGAACTTCGACTCATCATTGTTTGAGATTCAGTCCACTATGGTAGTGCCACATGTAAACATGCATATGGAGCTAGAACAGAATAATTATTGTTACAATTTCTCGTATCAATTTACTGTTTTGGTTTTTATTACGCAAGGAAATACATAGTAATCTCGCTGTGTTGTTGTTACAACAGTCCAATGACAAATAAAGAAATAATAATGAAATGAATCTGGTCACGCACGACTGTACAGTCGCGGTATGAGGACGCAGCTTTATCTGGCACCAGTGTTGAGGGCAATCGTTGCAGAGTGTGGATAATCTTGTTTCTGCCCCTCCTGACTAGTTGGGTATGTTGATCATGTAATCAAGGATCCAGTTACAAAGGGAGGAGTTGAGTCCCAGGTCTAGGGGTTTAGGGAGCTTGGAGTTTCCATGTCCTTCACGATACATGCAGAGGAGAACTATTAATTGAAGCTCTCGCGCATCTCCCGTTGTTCCGTACATAGGTAATCACACTGATCCTTCAAGGGACCTGCTCTCCTCCAAATAACTGTTGGCTCTTTATTATGCTTATAGAATATTTTAAGATTCTGTTCTACATTTTTTGCCAGGGATAACCCGTGTCTCCTTTCTGCCTTTCTAATTTCCTTCTGAAGTGTGTTCCTACCTCCCTTATCCTCCTCAAGAACTCCCTTCATCTCGGTTTCCGAAACATGTCACGTACCTCATTGGAAATTAATACGAAGGATCTGAGATAGATATTAAGCGAAGTGGGTCGCGCGGGTATGAGATTCCTTGAAGAAAAATATTGAGCAAATTGCCCGTTTTGCTGCTTGGAAGAACTGTTCTGTATAGCGCAACAGGTTTCGAATGCAGGGCGAAGAGATTAAGAATCGAAACACAAACTGGCCTTCCCTGTTGGAGGTTTTGTTCTCATTATCGCTTATTATCGTTCCACGGCTAATGAAGCATTTCACAGTACGTATCCAATTTTCTTTGAACTTGCCAGTTGGGTTCAATCCGTCCATTCCCGTCCCATAACGTACAGTATTCGTATGTGCAACTTTTGTCCATAAATTGGATTCTGCTTCACTCATTATCTCTTTCATACTGCCAATGCAGTACATAGTTCGCCGTCATGCAAAAACGCATTCAATTACTGTGCTATTTAACTGCATCATCGTTTAGAGATATCTTTGTTATCCATAATGGATCAAAATCCAGAACCGGGGCCAGGATTCCGGTACGAAACACAGGAATTTCAATCCTGACGTTGGGTTTCATTGTGTATGGCATCCTCAAGTTTCAGAAACATAGAACACAGAACTATACAGCACAGGAACAGGCCTTTCGTCACACGATAGTGTGCCTAACTAAATAAATCGGTAATTAAATACCTAACCAAACTAATACCTTCTGCCTACGCAATGTCCATATCGTTCCATTCTCTGCACATTCATGTGCCTATCGAAGAGCTTCCATTGTATTTACCACTTTTACCACCCCGGCAGCGAATTCCAAGCACCCACCACTCCCTGTGTAAACATACATACCCCGCACATCTCATTTGAAGTTAGCGACCCCTGACCTTAAATACATGCCTTCTAGGGTAAGACATGTCGACCCTCGGAAAAAATAAGCTTTAAAAATATGCACCGACTGACCAAAAAATAACAGTCACTCTGCCTTATCTTCTTTTATTTTCTAGTCTGATTTTGAAATATATGTTTTTTTATGTTGCTCACACTATTCTCTATTTTCTCTTTATTATAGAATGCTCATGTTTATTTTTTGTTGCAATGTTATTCCCATGCATTGGTGTTTTGTTCAAACTTAACGAGTTTTATACAAACACAGGAAACAGAATGACAACGAACACATATATTCCGATTACATCATAAATAAGCAAATCAAAGTTTAAAAAAAATAACAACGGGAAGAACACATATTGTCACGTAAGCGCGAGAATTTATGATTATATTGTTATGCGACATCATATCAAATACGAAACACACTTACATATAACACAGTACTCCATGATATTTCTGATAAATGTCCCTCTCTGATGAGGATGCGATTTGTTGCTCCGCGATGCTGAATCAATGTCTTCTTGCTGTTTAACCTCACACTTAACATGGAAGGTACGACAAGTCGAAGAGCCCGGGTGATATCCGTGGTCAAAGACAGAACCGGAGCAAGCAGGCGAAGAAAGCGAAGGACCAGGAGTCGCTGCCTTCAATCCATGGCCACCGGCTCGCACATTCCGCTTGAATCGTTGCTTTATATTTCTCAAATACAACTGATATAAAACTGCACACCGGAAGTTAATTTCACAGTTCAAAGACCAACTGTATAAAATATGGAATAATCTTCTGAAATTGAAAATGACTTTTAATTTCTTCTTTCATACAGGCGAACCGAAGGATGTTCACGAGATCAGTCCATCACAGAAAATGTTCATCACAGATCAAGACTTCCTTTCGTGGGCCAATAAATATAAATCGCAGTTTTTTTTTTAAAAGAAAACTAGAATTCTATGAGCATAGCGATTTTTTTCATAATGTAGAGAGTGTAAACCAATTACTTACAGGTGTGAGCCTATTTCAAGGCGGTGATAATCAGCTTACCGAATACTGGTTTAGACAGCTTGCTCGGAACCGTCAATTGACCCGTGGTTTCTATTTGATTTCTCCGTGCCAGTTCCTTAAATTTATAACAGCAGAGACGCCGGGGAGATCTGTTAGTTACTTACTCACCCCACTCCTGTTAACCAGTCGCATCAACTGCCACCCGCCCGTATTATTTTCTACACGATATTGGTGATTAGGGAATAGTCCCCGTCGCCCGATGTCCATTCCGATAGCAGCTCTTTGTGTGTTATCAGACTCAATACTTCCATCACCAATCAGCCACTCACTGCAACATATTCCCAACAGGAATCGAAGTCTCCCTGTTGCCAAAATTGGTGTATTTAACGATATCTGATCCAATTAATATGTTTGAGAATGTTATAAAGAATCAATCAATAACAAGGAGAAGACAGTTTGCCCTATTAAGGGAAAGGCATATCTCGCAGCCCTTTCACTAGTGAAAACCTTTGGCAAAAGGCAAAAGTCAATACGACTTATTGCCACTTACAAAACCAGCTCAAAAGAAAGGACTCTCTTCTCCCACCTCTCATCGGGCTGAATGTACAAAAGCCTGAAATCACATACCACCAGGCTCAAGGAAAGCTTCCATACTGCTGCTATAATACTATTTAAAGATCCCCCAGTACTATGAAATAGACATTTGACTTCAAAATATATCTCATTATGACCTTGCACCTTAACGTGCACCTGCAGTGCACTTTCTCTGTAACTGTAACTCTTTATTCTGCATTTTGTTATTGTTTTCCCTTGCACTACTTCCATGCACTGATGTAATTAAATCACCTATATGGACGGCATGCAAGAAAAATATTTCACCATACATCAGTACACGTGATAATAATAAACCAATTACCAATGTGTAGAGTCAAATAGTCCAAGTTGTGCTGCGCGGAAACAGCTACTTTGGATCAGCTCGTCCAGGCCGAGCAAATCTACTGCCTGAGCGAGTTACATTAGCTTGCTTTTAATCGATGTACTTCTAAACATTTCCGACGAACGTTTAACCAGTGTAACAGTACCCGCCTCTTCAAGATCTCTTCAAGATCGTCTGGCAGCTCGTTCCACTAACCCAGAACCCTCTGTGTGACGTTTGCTCCTCATGCTCCCATTTAATTTTTCCCCTCTCACCTTTCATCTGTGCCCTCTGGTCTTGGACTCCCCTGCCCTGGGAAACACTGTGGCCGCTGACATTATCTCTGCGTCTTATGATTTTATTCACTTCGATAATGTCACCCTCCGTTTTTAAGGCTCCAGTGAAGGAATCCCAGCCTATTCAGTCTCTATTAATATATCAAACTCTACAGTTCGTCTTACATCCTTATGAATCTTTTCTGCACATGTTCCAGCTTAATAACGTCCTTCCTGTATCCAGGCGATCAGAAATGTACACAATACTCCAAACGCCGTCTCACCAACGTCTTGCACAGTCGTATCACTTGTAGTCAAGTGCCCTAACTGATGAATGTAAATGTACCAAACGGCTTCTTAACCACCTGTGTCGTAATTTCCAGTGAACTATGGACTTGTACACCTACTTCTCCTAGTTTTACAACATTCTCCGTGATCATTCTATTCACTCTCTAAGTCCTGCCTGGTTTAACATACCAAAATGCACCAGATTGCACATGTCTTCTTCCCTTTGCAGGCCCTAACAGTACCAACATGATTCATTTCATGAGAACGAGTCCACATCCAATCGGACGACTTCAGCTACCATCCGAAAAGACGACGCTATCTGGTCCCTGAAATGTTTTGAGGTTGCCATGTGTTGTAATCCTTGTCCTGCCTCCTCAGTTGTACGGCAAGGGGTACATTTGTTTTCACAATACTGAACATCAGCATATCTGTCGGTAACACCGGCTACCGTCCATTTCAATTGGAATTTCACTTATTCCGACAGCTGTACGCAAAATCTAATTTGTCACAGGATCTCGGAAGAGAATTCCTGCAATCTGCAGCTCTTGACTAGTCAGCCGATGGCATCAGCCGTTTGGTCCCATAGTATTTTAACCACGCCATTGGCAGCTGCTTGTTTTGTTTCGCAATCTGCCTGTCTGGGGGTAATCATGTAGTACCCAAGTATGTCGTGGGGGTGTTCCTGCTACTCTGTTGGTTTTCTTCATTATTAACTTTTGCGTATTCCTCATCTTCGTCGGATTCTCACTTCCCCGAAGAGGGAATCCATATATCTCCGTCGTATTTGTGAGGATGCTAATCATACTTATTTTTAATAATGGCTTTACCATTGTTGGATTTAACGTCCGCTTCCTTAATTCAGCTATTTTCTGAGATGTCACTACGGACAATCGAACAGCAACTCTGTACATATTACCTCCCAGGTGTTCTCTCTGCCTTGCCATCGTGTTCTACCTCTATTTATGCAATATTGCAACAAAACATATTAATTTTTTCAACATCTGAATTTTACCTCCTCATGATTCTTTTGTAAGCTTCGAAGTTCAGCGAGCAATATCAATTTGATTTGACGAACTCTTTCTTTGTGATCATATGAAGCTCCACTTCTATTGAACAATCATTGATAGCACATGACTGTTTATGCGTAGTATTCCAAGCTTCAGACTGCCCAATTTTACCATTAACTTTAGAACAAAACGAGACCAAATAGGTGTCTTCCACATTCACATTCTACATTCTATCTTCCTGCCTCTTTTGCGGAAAAATCGTTTTCTTCCAAATACATTTTGCACGCTGTCTGCTACGTCAAATATTGTGCAAAGTCGGCTTATCACGACATGGTCCGGATACTTTCGTTATGTTCAGGAAAGTTGTTTTATTGCAACATTTGTCAAAAAACAGATTCAAGTAAACACAATTCTCGTCTGTTTTTTTCTGGAAATAACAGGTGCTTGTGACGTCAGTAGTTCTGAACACTACTTTGCCATATCTACAGTTTGGGGAAAAGACTGCTCAATCAATGTAGAGAGAAAATAAATGCTCTCATCAGATATGACGAATTCTCTCGTGTCCATCTCATGACCTAGAAGCCTGGCAACCACAAATGTAGGAGTTTTCTTTTGTTTTTGTCATCAGCATGACTTACTCGAGTCCAAAGAGGGTCTCCATCAGTTGAAAATCTCTTCATATGCGCATGATGCCAACAACTTCTTGTAGTGTGACGTACAGTCCTCATAGAACACATGCTTGAATTAGGCCTGTTAACATCTTAACTAGTGTTTTAACAATATTGCACAGATCAAGAAGTATTTGCACACGGAGTAACATCTAAAAAATGGCAACTCTAAACCACTTCGGAAGTCTTTGCCTTCTTTCGTGTGGCAAGTCACTACAGTTTACAAGTGTAATATTGCTTCCCCTTTTCGGAACTCCAAATATCTTGCAACAAATGTCAAGCTTTAACACTCACCATTTGTTGTAATTACCTGCTAACGTTTTCAGATTTTCAGATCGTTCTGCACTTCGCTCGTCTTCAAGATTTGTCCATTGAAATAGCAAATTGGCTTATGGTCTTCTTGCTGAAGAAAATTTATCATAGAGTTGTTATGTCCTTCCACTCAAAACGACATTTGATTGCAACTCCCTGCCTTCAGTGTGATAACTAATCATCATGCATGATAGCAACAATGCACAAATACTATGTGCAACAATGCACTGACATTTCATGCGGCGCTTTGTTCTCCATCTTTTGAAAATCAAAATGCACTGCATTTACAGGTTGACTATTATAGACTGGTTAGACTAGTTTGTTACATTGTTGAAGAACTCTTGCAATTTTTTTTCAACATTTATTTGCGATAAAGCCGCAGTAACTTGGTTTGACTGCACTACGCTTGTCGAAATGGTAAGTTTGATTGTGGAGAGTGGCATCTTACTCATAGCAGATGCTAAGCTGACAGGTCTACGGTCAACCAATTTTGTTCTTCCGCATGAATCACGGATTCACACCTGCGGTTTTCCAATCCGTTGGTAGCTTTCGTGAAATCAATGAGCTATGAAAATCTTCAAGTAATAATTCCACTTTCGCAGCAGCCGCTCCCTTTAAACACATCGTGTGTGTGTCATCGGGAACTGAAATATTGATTAATTCCAATCAGTTTTCCCACCTTGACCCTTATAATAGTAATTGTGACAATATCTGAAACAATCACAGAAAATTCTGAAATAAAATCCATCCAGTCAAGTATAACCTGCAGAAATAGAAAGCAATTAACATTGATCTGCAAAACTAGGTCAAGAATGTTAGTGTATCAATTGCTGACAGGCGAGAGAGGCGTAAGGCAAAAGACGAAGCGGAGATTGGTTAATAGAGATAAGATGATGAGCAGCGTGACTGTTGATCATTCATGAGGCGCTTCATTGAAACAGTGTGAGGAAGAGTCATTCAGAAGATGAATTAGAAACAATCGGAGAACAGTTTACATGAAGTTCCGAAACTCATTGTTCATTCCAGAAGGTTGCAAAGAGCCAAAACAGAAGGTTAGATGCTGTTATTCCAGTTTACGTCTGGCCTCACTACCGAAGTTTCATACAGCTGCAGCGTGACTACCCGACATTTATACTCACCACCCGGCCGATGTGGGCAAGTGTGCCGTGTACCTCCTTCACCACCTTACCTACCTGTCTTGCCACATTCTGAGAGCTACGAAGTTGCACCTCTGTGTCCCGCTACACAACAACGTTCCTCAGGGCCCTGCCATTTTCTGTGTACTCTTTTCTTACATTGACCTCCCAAAGTGCATACCTCACACTTGTCCGTGTTAAACTCGACCTAACATCTTTCTGTCCACATTCCCAACCGATAGATATCCCGCGGGATCCTTTGCTAACCTCCCTCACTATCCATAACTCCGCCAAATTGTGTGTGGGCTACAACTTACTTATTAGCCCACTAAATTACATGTCACACACGACAGATCCAGGCACTGATCCCTGCGAGACACCACCAGTCACAGAACTCCGGTCAGAACAACATCCTCCACCATTGCCTTCTGTCTTCCGTCGCCAAACCAATTTGGAACTCAAACTACCAATTCGCCTTCGAAACCATATGCCTTAATCGTCTTAATCAGCCCGCCATGACGTCCATTGTCGACAGCTTCAGGAAACCCCATGTGTGGACCGTCAACTGCCCGACCCCCATCAGTCATCATCGTCCCTTCTTGAAAAAGCTCAATCATGAGATGACCTCCCCCGCATCACCCCTGCTCACGATCCCGAATGTCTGCGATGTTCCGGCGGGTGCTTTCTTTCAGGATCTTATCCCATAATTTCCCAACCTGGGATTTAAATCGCACCGCCCTGGAATTTCCAGATTTGTCTCTATTTCCCTTCTGAAAGCAGAAGAACAACATTATTGATTCTAACAGAGACAGTGAAAAATATAACCGCACTAGCTGCAGCGTGTCACATCTGGCTACAGGTCAGTATTCACCCGCAGAATCTTGAGCTCCAGAATAATAGCTCCTCGCTTCCCTGAATTTTCTCAGGGGTAAGGCTGATGTTGTGTGAACTGTACATAACCCCAGACAGTAGACACATCTAGAGATTGGGGCATAAGCAGCCTACCCAGGGGTCGGCTGCAGAGATAAGTGGGATGCGCCAGATATCACTGGGCAGGCATGATGTGGACAGTTGATGGTAACTCCCGCGGAATGCTTGGTCACTAAGTGTCACAAACCAGCAACAAAAGAAACACACTGAGCATGTTTCAGTGTTAAAAACTATTTTATTAATCACTACTATTGATAATACGTAAAATAAAAGTAAAAATGTTAGTATGTTAGAATTCAAGAATGTTAAACCTCGAACGTTAAGCCCAAAACTAAACTCTTCGTGTGTGTGTGTGTGACAAAGTCCAAAACTCCCAGTTCCTGAATGGTTCTTAAAGTTCAGTTCCGCAAGCCATAAGGTGAAACATGAGCAAGGGCTTCTTCAACAACCACCGTTGTCTGAAGATAAGATGTAGATGTAGAAAAACATAGAGAGAGTACATACGAAATCCAAATGTTCCACGATGGAACCCAAACGACACTTCAGTGTTTACTCGGTAGTGACTTCCTCACCCCGAAAAGCATCCGAACCGTGGTCGTCCACACACAAATACCTGTTTCCTTCTACAGGTCAGCAACAAAGTGAACTCCACCGGATTACTTCCAACTTTTCCATACATGGATTTCAGTGGTAAACACAGTTATTGTTTCTCATCCATCGATAGAGAAAAACAAGCAGGCTGGTGTCTCTCTCCCTTCTCTCTCTCTCTCTCTTTCTTCTTCTTCTTCTTCAACAACGTCATTACGTCCTTTATCTTCTATTGACGTAAGCACGCCCCACACACACATACACACACACTCTCTATCTTAAAGGGACTTTCACTGAGTCCATAACACTAAGCCGACAACTGTTGCTCTGATACAAGGCAAATACTATCATATTTGCGAAGTAGGCATATGTCTGTTACTCATTCTCTGCTTGTTGTGTGTAATTCATATCATTGGATGCAGGAGGAGATCTCCTCCGGGACAAAAGTATAAACGAGAAGAACATCGCCCATCGTCCGTCGGAATCAGAATGGACACATGTACATTTAATGAGCTCCTTCTATTTAAACTTCTGTCCTGACAGTTCACATGTAGCGAGGTGATCAATAGTTCAGAGGAAGAACATTACACAAGTGTTAGGGTACATAGAAATGTGCCATCATATGCTGTCGTGACCCCACTGGTGAAGACGTCTTGAGTACTGAAACGACCCAACTGTTCCAGCACAGGGATCTGGCACCGACAATGGTCGATTCACTCTGCTAACCATGCCAAGCTTCTTCCGAGGAACAGAAGCAGAAGGTCCCGGGTAAGGTGGGATAGGTGAAGCACAGAGAGGAATACGACAGCGATTGCCGTGGGAGATGTAACAGTCCAGCACATGGGCAGGGTCTGTTTCACTCCTTGGCAGGCCGCGATGTGGAAGACACCACCCAACAGCTAGTCGGAAGAACAGATGTTGCTTCCATTGATAAAAGGCAGCGGCAGATGATTGAAGCATTTCGGGGAGTTCAGGGATTGGGTGATATGGGTGCAGTTCAGGCTTTCGAATAGCAACGTTCAATTCCCTGCTGGTTTCATGGGTTGTTAGCTTCCTGAAATCTGTTTTGCTGTGGCCGAGTTGGATAATATTTGCAGTGTGGGGCATGACCTGGGAGCAGGATACAGCTCATTGTAGATCAGTAGTGCTCAGCAAATTTGTGGTCTGTTTTAACATTTTAATGCACCAGTTAATGTCTGGGCCGGGGATTAATGGTGAACATGGGTTTCTCAAAATACGTTTAAGGCCCTTCGAAGCTGCAATCGGCAGTACTTTTGAGGAATATAAAGAAAACAAGATACTTCTTAATCAGGGAATCAAAGAGTTCCAACAGGGGTCATGAAATGTCCTTGGAAAGAATCCCACGTCATTCTCCACATATGTTTAAGCAAGAGGGCAACTGGAGCGCGTGTAGAACCGCTCAATGACAAAGGAGGTAATTTATGTCTGGTGCCAGGGGAAATGGAAAAGGGACAAAATGAATACTTCACGTCTGTATTCGCAGAAGAGTAGAACACGGACGATACCGATATCGGGAAATGCATGCTGATATGGCAGACGGCGTGCTGTGGATCTTGAAGAAGAGTGTATATTGGATAAGTCCCTGGGGCCTGATATGATCTTACTCAAGTTATTGCGAGAGGAAACAGAGGAGCTTGCTGGCACCTTGACGGAAAGCTTTACGTCCTTTTTCGCCTCAGCCGACGTCTCAGAGGATTGGAGAATAGCCAGAGCTGTTCCTCAGACTGCGAAGGGCAATAAACACCACCCAGGAAATTATATGCCGGTGCGACTCCTATCAGTCATAGGGACATTATTGGAGAGAATTATCGGGGATAGGTTCTTCTGACATCTGTAAAAGTACAGATATATTAGAGATAGTCAGCATGGGTTCCTGTGGGGAGGGTCATGTCTTGGAAACTTGATTTTAGGTGGAGGATTGAGGAGGGTAGAGCAGTAAATTTTGTTTACATAGTAAATTTTTCGAAAATGTCCCTTGTGGTCGGATGATCCGGAAGTGTAAGGCACACAGGATCCATAAGGATTTGGCAGATTGAATTCAAAATTGGCTTGTACATGCATAGTGGTGTAGGGATGTACTTCTGACTCGAGGTCTGTTACAAGTGGTGCTTCGAAAGGAACAGTGTTTAGACCTCTGATGTGTGAAATATATAAATGATTTGGATGAGCCTCTAGGTGGGCAGATTCACAAATTTACAGATGATACAGAAATGGCGGACCTGTGGAAAATGGGAACGGTTGTCAAATTATTCAACAGAATATTCTGCAATTATAAATATAGGCATGGAGTTGTCGTGTGGAGTTTAATCTGGGCAGGTGTGAGCAGTTGCACTTTAGGAGTTCAACTGTAAGAGCAAAGTGTACAGTAAATTGCAGGACCCTGAGGAGTATTCATGCACAGAGAGATCGTGGGGTGCAAGGTTGCAGGTCCATAGCTTCCTGAAAGTGTCAAGACGGAGATAGGGTGGTAACGGTGGCGTCTGACATATTTTCTTTCATTGCTTGGGGCGTTGAGTACCGAAGTCGGAAAGTCGTGTTGTAGCTGTATCGATCTTTGATTGGGCCACGACTGGAACATTGTGTGCACTTCGGGTCGTGGCATTGCAGGAATCATGCGGAGTCTTTGGAGAGGGAAAAGAGGTGGTTTACTGGATCAGAGAACATGAGAAAAAGTATTAGTTGGACAATCTTGGATTGCCTTCTTTGAAACGCCGGGGGCTGAGGGAAGACCTCACAAAAGTACATAAAATTATGATAGGCACAGGTAATGAATGTAGTCGGAAGCGTTTTCCCACGGTGGAAATATCAAATACTGGAGTTAATAGGTTTAAAGTGAAAGGGATACAGTTTAACGAAGATCTATGATACATTATTTTTTCACCGAAAGTGATCGGTGCCTGGAACGCGCTGCCAAGGGCGGTGGTGGCAGCAGATACTATAGCAGCGTCTGAATGGCATTTAGACACATGAACAGGCAGGTAATGGAGGGATATTGACCAGGTGCATGCCGATGGGATTGGTTTCAATTGGTATCACGGTGGGCTCACACATGGTGGGCCGAAGGGTCTGTTACAGAGCTGTACTGTTCTAAGTTCTCTGACTGTTCACAGATCTGAACTTCACAATCTCTGCCTTCTTGTCAAATTGTGAGGATCACCAGCTGCTTCAGTTGACCAGATTCTGCCGGGACCGACTGGAGCAGGTGATTGAAGAGGGTGTGGAGGGATTTGGCCTCATGTTAACAGGGGCGGGTCACTTCACTGGGCGCGAGTGTACATTCTTCTAAATTTATCTCAGGCTGAGAGAACTGGTGTAAAGGAGCCGTTCGGCAATGAAGAAACTAAGGTCCATTTGTATCAAAGGCCACAAAAGGAGTCCGGGGATGCAACCACACTGAGGCTTTATTTGTCAGACACAGGCTCTGACAGGACTCACTACAATTATCTGAACACATTCAATTTTAGACTGATTTGGATATAAGCAATGATTGACAGCTGACTTTTAGTGATGTGACAATTGATGGGTACTGAGAGTAGACAGGGAGCCATTCGAGTCACTCATTCCTCCCATCATGTTCCCAATCCTTGGCCTTGATAGCCACAGAACAGTCTGTGTTCTCTTCGTGACCCCTGGTTCCCACACTTTATATATCTTGTGACTTGTTTCTCAGCCCATCTCTCGATCTACTCTGCACCACTTGAACGGGCACTGTTTGACTAGTTCCTCTCCTTTGAACTGTTGTACATCTTCCATTTGATTACGCATCCCATTATACCTCATAGTTCACTTACCCTCTGCTCTTTATGAATGTTCCATTTAAAGTTTGTAATTATTACCACATACAATGTTAACTGAGACTTAGTGCAATCAAAAATCTTCCAAACAGACGCAGTTAACACAGCATGAAGTAGAAACAGCTTTTCATGGTCGTGTGTTGCTGGGACACATTCCCTAATTGCCACGCAACCTGAATGTTAACAAAGAACCAGGAACTATTCCTCACCCTAACGTTCCCCATGAGACGCTGACAGCTCTTTCCAAGGTCTTTCCTTCGCGTTACCACCAGTTGTACTCGGACTCTCTCACATGCCCAGAAGTCCGGAAATTGCCCGCTGCTCCTCGCTGCCGGTTCCCCAGTTGTAGTTTGACACTGGACCTTCATGGAGCCCAGCGTTGAACTGTGAGCATGCTGCAGTTCACCTGCAGGGACCCTGGGGAATCCCGACACTGACCCTGTAATATTTAGACCAGGGGCTGTATCAGTCCGGTTTCGGGTTCATGGTTGTTCAGTACCCGCCAAGTGACTCCACGCGGTGCTCAGTGCCTTCGGGGAATCATGTGCCGGATCTTTCCCCCTGGTCCCTGCTTGTCCTCTCCGCTCCACAATACATTCACCATTTTTCATTGCAGAGTGTGACGGAGCTCGCAGAGAAGGAAAAGCGAGCGGGCGCTTCCAAACTCCTCCTGGATCTGGTGATGGAGAAGGGCTCCGGTGCCCGAAGGGTAATGTGGGAATCCTTTGTGAAAATACGTCACACGTTACCGAAACTGAGCAGAATATTGAAAGAAATACGGGACCGTGGTACGGTGAACAACACACTTTGTGTTACATTTCAGATGTAAAGGATGCTTGCACAATGTTATACAGAACTGACTTCATGTAAGTGAATCTATTTGAACAGGTGATGACCAGTTCGCCTACATGGACGAAGAGCGGGGTTCATCTGAAGTGCCCACTCAACTGACGATGGAATGGAGTCTTTCTTTCACTCTGAGAATGTGAACGCCTGTCTTTAGCCGCCTGTTTAGAGTCAGTCAGAATCTGGGAGATCGGCTATTTTTGCTGGGGCTAGCGCATACGAAACCATTTTGTGTGCCTCCACGTTCTTTATTACACAGACGCCCCATCTGCTAGTCAACAAGCCTCGGAGTTCTGAGTTCCCCAGCGCCGGCTGAAAATCTTGGGATTTTCCAATACTTCAACAGCCAAATGCAGAGGGTCCCAGGAAGTTCAACAGTGGAGCCCAGATTTGCCGATTCCTCAGCACTGCACTGGGGAATTGCCTGAGTTCATGTAGCAGTTTCTCGTAGCAGAGGAGACTGTAGGGGTGTGTTGGGGCTGTGCAAGTCCGCGACTGACACAGCCTGGCGAAGGACACAAAAACTGTGTTTGTTGAATGTGGCTCGGTAGTGAGAGCTCAAGCCTGAAGGGAGTGTCAAGAGCACCAGGTACAACAGGAGGAAAGTGAAAGAAATCAAACGGTTGGAATTTCCCATATTCCCTGCTGGTGTGATGGATACGGACTGGAGAGAAGACCCAAAACGTTTTGGGAGAAGGATATAGAATCAGACCTGTCTGGAAAATGGCAAATTGTCAGAGTAGGTCTAGTAGAGGGCGGGTGTGAAGTGGTGTGCGTGAAAGACCGTTCATGGGAAGCAAGATGTGTCCAATCCCTCCCACTGCCTTCATATTCCAGGGAATGGGTTGGGAAACTCCAGGGAGCTGTCAATTAAAACAAGTCCATCAGAGAAATCTTCCATCTACCTGTGCTGACAATATCCCTGTGAACGTCACCGACCAAATACTGTAGCCGTGAGACCCCTGACCAATTACAGTTTCCGGTCTCCCACGGTATCCACTGCAGTGTTCCCCAATTCAGCAGAAGTTGAGCAGTGAAGGCGGTGTGCATCACCCGGCCAATACGCGCACAAGAGTTACGTCTCCAGAACTATGTCTGGACTTGGTGCTCACTGGAGCTTCGGATAAGCTGAAAACGGTGAACAGAGGGGAGAATGAGTTTGGCAGCAGTGACCGGAGTCCCGGGGATCGGGAAATAGCAACGGTGCAAAAGATTGTTTATGACTGGGCCACGGGGAAGATATACCCACACTTCACGTTTGTCTTCAGTGTCAATTCCAGGAATTTGAATTCCATTAACTGTAGAATAAACCTGAGGGAATTAATTTTGGATCAATATCCTTACTTCCAGAATATACCGGGAGAGGTGTGGAAGAACCGCAAGGGATTGATGGTTATATCCGATGGTTTAGATGAATTCAAGCACAGAATCGATTTCACTGACAGTCGGAGACACACAGAACCTCAGTAAAGATGCTGAGAAAAGAATGAGAATCAAGATGTTTGAAATGTGTCTGCGCCGTTGTTCATTTTTGGCCCTGTAAATCTCAGCTCCCTATTTCAGTCAAACAATGTCTTAACTTTAACAAGAGTTTTATTAAAGAAAATATGATGGGTGTTCCATGTTCATCACAACAGAGATTGACAACCTGCTTCTGTGTGTCCCCAGATATTCAGCGGAAATGCAAGGAGATTCTGCGGGCACAAACCAAAACACTGAGAGTGAACACGGTCCTGATGAGGGAGAAGGTGAAGGTTTTACAGCTGGTTGATCGATACGCTGAGCTCTCGGTCATTTCAACTGTTCGAGATCGGAGACTCGTGGAATATGAACTGCTGGAAGGAGGCCGGGCCAGTGAGGAGTGGAGAGAGAAACATCTCCAGAGAGAGTTGGAGAGAATTCTGACAGATCAATTGTTCCAGAGAAAATCCTCCTGTCTTTATAGTGGCAAATGAAGAGATTCTTCACCTGACCGACCTCTGGGAGTTCGGCAGCAGTGGCCGGAGTCACGGGGATCGGGAAAACAACAATGGTGTAAAAGATTGTTTTTGGTTGGGCCACGGGGAAGATACACCAACACTTCCAGTTTGTCTTCTGTTTCAAATTCCAAGACTTAAACTCCATTAACTGCAGATTAAACCTGAGGGAATTAATTCTGGATCAGTATCGGTACTTTGGGAGTACCCTGGGAGAGGTCTGGAAGGATCCTGGGGGATCTCTGTTTATATTCGATGGTTTGGATGAATACAAGCACAGAATCGTTTTTTCGGACAATCGGAGAGACACAGAACCTCAGCACATGTGCCCAGATCCCGAATGGCGGTGTGACGTGTTTGACATTGTGTACAGTTTAATCCAACATAAGTTGCTCCCAGGGTGTTCAGTGCTGGTGACCACTCGTCCCAAAGCGTTACATTTATTAGAAAAGGCGTAGATTAGTGTTTGGGCTGAAATTCTGGGATGTGTTGGTGAGGAACGGAAGGAATATTTCCACAGGATTTTTGAAGATCAGACAGTGGCAGCAGCTGTTTTCAAACAGGTGGAGAACCAGAACGTGTACACCATGAGCTACAACCCCTCCTACTGCTGGACCCTCTGTCTGGCACTGGACCCCTTCTTCACACAAAGACACAGGGACCCGCAGCGTGTTCCCAAGACCATCGCCCAACTATATTCCTACTATATTTTCAACATCCTGAAGAACCACGGCCGTGAGATTGAAAGCCCCCGTGATGTGTTACTGAGGGTTGGTCAGATGGCCTTCACAGGAGTGTCCGAGACGAATCTTGCGTTTACAGATGCAGATTTGATCGTACGATGTTCAGCCTTCCCAATTCCTGTCCAGGTTCCTGATGGACCTTTTATTGAGAGAGGATTCTGCCCGTTGAGTGGTATACACATTCCCACACCTCACCATCCAAGAGTTTATAGCCGCACTCGTACAATTCCCGCCCACAGATCACCGGGATATCCTGAAACTCCTCGCTGAAGCCCACAACACGACAGACGGGCGATTTGAGGTATTTCTCCATTTTGTTGCTGGTCGCTCCTCCCCAGGGGCAGCTGGGGGGCTGGAGGAGTTTCTGGGTCCATTTCCCCACCAAACAATCTGCCGGGTGATTGACTGGGTGAAGGAGGAGGTGAAACGTCAGATGGAGTGAAGCAGGTCAAACTAGCCTCCTGAACACACTGCACTACCTGTCTGAGTCTCAGAACCGTGGACTGGCTCAGGCTGCACTGGGATCTGTGGAAACACTTTCATTCAGTGGATTACCACTGACCCCAATTGACTGCGCCGTCCTGTCTCATGTCTGTGGGCTCTATGATCCAATAAATCACCTCGATCTGGAGGGCTGCCGCATTGAGTGTGAAGGGCTCCAGCGGCTGGGACCCGGGCTGCACAAATGCAGGGAGTTAGGGTGCTGTTAATTCTTTCTATATTTCAATTGTAAATCTCTCCCGATTTGTATTGCTTCTGTGTGACTCTCTCCCCCACATCACCCTCCCGTTAAAATTCCCTCTTTCATATGTTCCTTCGGCGGGACTCTCTCCCTGATCCTCACCCCTGGCACGGCTCTCTGAACCCCCACCCTCGGCGCGTCTACTGTACTCCAGACACCTGGAACGTCCACATTCACCACCCCACACCCCCGGCACTTCCACACTCCCCAACCCCGGAGCGTCCACACTCTTCCCCACATCCGCGCGTCCACGTTCACCCCCTCACCCCCGGCGCGAACACGTTCACCACACACGACCCCCGGCTCGTCCACACTCCGCCTAACCCCGGGGCGTCCACTCTCCCACTCACTACGGCGCGTCCACTCTCAACTACAACGACCGGCTCGTCCGCTCTCACCAACGCGCAACCCCGTCGGGTCCACTTTCAAACCCCCACCTCCGGCGCGTCCACCTTCACCTCCCAAACCCGGCTCGTCCACTCTCACCACCCAATACCATTGTCGGGTCCATTTTCACCGCAAACCCCCCCCCCCCCCCCCGTCCACCCCCGGTGTGTACATTTGCCCACCAAAAATCGGAGCGGCCACTGTCTTTCGTCCTCCGATCCCCGCTGTGAGGCCTCTCTCCCACCCACCCCAAGCCCGGCCACTCTCATCCCCCACTATTGGCTCGTCAACTCCCCGCTCCCCCCACCCCCGGCGAGTCCAATCTTTCTCCCCGTGACCCCCGTCTGGGCCACCCTCCCTCACCCTTCAGTGTAACTCTCCCTCTCCCTTCCTCAGTTGTAGTTTTGTTCTCCACTCTGAACGTGCTGCGTGTGGGTAACTCCCCCCTCCCCCTCCCAGTCTCTCTCGCTCGCTCTCCCACACTAAGACTGAAGGGGGAGAGTTTACACAGCACTTTATTGGATAAATTACTTACATTCCCTGAGTGACTGGGAGTTGGGCACTAAGAGGTGTAATTATTAATTAATTTCTGATGTGTCTCATGTAATATTTGAGTTATATCCTGTTATATCAGACTCTGACTGGACCCCGGGTGTGAATTAGTTTGTTCCTCACTCTGTCTGCCTGTGTTTAGACTGGGGGAGAATGACCTGGGGCATTATGGAGTGAAACTGGTGTCTGCGGCTCTGTGGCACCCGGAGTGTAAAATACAGAAACTGGGGTAAGTCCCAGACTGTGACAGATTGTGTTTACAGTCAGTGGGTGTCTGACACTGAACATTAATGTGGTCAGTAATTGTGTTACTGATAAACCGTGAGGACTTGCACTGTCTCCTGTCAATCGGAGTCCCTCACTCTCACTATATCTTATCTCCAAGCTGTGGGGGAACCGTCTCACAGATTCTGGTGCCGAGTATCTCGTCTCCGCTCTCAGTACAAAACGATCAGTTGCGGGGCTGGACCTCGATTCAAACTCCCTCACAGACAGATCTGTCCTCGCTCTCCGCCGCCTCATCCTGACCCTCTCGTGTCTGGAACGGATCAGGTGGGTGTTTACATTCATGTTTAATGTAATAAACTATCAGTGGATCTGCGGGCTTTTCTGGTGACACCTGTCTGTAAATGGTGTTGAAACATGAACCCCAGTCCCCAGTTACTGACACTTATGTGTCATCTGTTTATTTCTTCTTTATTTTCACTCTGTTTCAGGCTGCGGGAGAATCGGTTCAATTCATATGGACGGAATCAGCTGAAGTCGCTGCAGGGAACTAGACGCGGACTGAGGGTGGACATGTGAACGTCCCAATAAACAGATCTCCCGGCCGCGGGATGGGAATATTTTTGGCCGGTTTCCCGCCCTCCCCTTTTAAAAGCGCGCGCTCCCGGTTTAAATCCCAACGGCCGTAACGGTTCCCAGCTGGAGCGGAGAGCGCGGCCCCTCCCGCTGAAACGTCAGGGGGCGTTCTGATGACACGTAACCCAACCGCTGACACGGATATCCGGGACTGGGTGCCCACTAGTGGGGTGCTGGTGAATTACACAACAGGAAGTTCCCAGGACAGTCTTGGAGACGAGTGATCGCATTCAGTGTCCTGGGTGGGGCTGAGTCCGTGACACCGGTAATGGCATTCAGTGTCCGGGGTGTGGATCAGTCTGGGACACGAGTGATGGCATTGAGTGAGACGGGGTGGGGGGGGGGGCAATTAGCTGGTTTAGGAACCTTTCTGTCCACGTAGCTGAGGGGGTAGGTGTGGAATTTTCTTCTATTCAGCAGCCTCTGTCTAGAGTGATAATTTGTAAAATACCTCAGTCGATAACCCCAGACCTTCAGCGATCTCGGACACGGCCCTGAAGCGTGATTTATAATCATTGTGCTGTTAATTTGAGTGAAGGCAGAGACCATCCAGCAACTCTTTCTGGTGCGGAATGACGTCGCTAAAAGGGGCTGATTATTCAACCTGCCGCCCATTGTCGCTTGTCTGTTAAGTGTGCGCGAATGGGACTGAACTGTAAGCAGCTTATTTTACCCGCACGTCACAAAGTTACTCAGTGTTTAATTTATAATTGGCAAAGCGAACTCAATAAACCGTGATATGTTCAGTTCTGAGTTCCTGCCTTGGTGTGTGACGTGTGTCTGTCTTGATAAAAATGAGCGACCGGACACCACAGCGGTAAAAAGGGACTGCATTTGCGGAACAGTCGCAGTGATTCAACAGCGGCCATGAACGCCCAACATTGCCAGAACATAGAGGGCACCGCAAAGTGAGTCCAGAGCTTCCGTCACAGACAGAACACAAGCGGTACACTGTAACATCAGCCCACAGAGTCCCTCACCGACAGAACACCAGCGGTACACTGTAACATCAGCCACAGCGTCCACAACAGCCCACAGGGTCCCTCCCAGAGAGAACACCAGCGGTACACTCCAACATCAGAACCAGAGCGTCCGTCGCCGACAGAACACCAGCGGTACACTGTAATATAAACCCACACCCCACTCACCGACAGGACAGTTGCATTATCTAATGAGTTGGCGGAGAAGGGCGAAGACGGAGAGTGGGAGCGAAATTCGGAGAGAAAGATTGGTGAGACGGGAAAAAAGGAAGAGAGAGGAGAAAGATTTGGGGAGGAGGATTTGGAGAAGGCGTGGGATAGAGGCGAGAGAGGGTTTGGGAAGGTGGTTGTGGGGAATCTTGCAGAGCGGGGTGGTGAAGAGGAGGGAGAGATCTGGAACAAGCTGGGAAAAGTCGGTGGTGAGGAGTGGGGAACGGGGAAAGTGTTTAGGGAAAGGGGAGTGCAGTTGTGGAAAGAGTGAGAGTGGTTGGGGACAGGTGAAAGTGGGTGGAGAGACGAGAGGGTGGGGAAAGTGGGTGGATTGGTGATGGGAGATAGGGTGGCGAAACACGGGGAGAAGTGTGAGGAAAGAGGGTTTGGGGAAAGGAGAAGAGACGGCGTGGGATCGGGACGCTGAGCAGGGCGGAGTATGGGAGAGGGGCTGTGAGGAGGGGGGGGTGTGGGAGAGGAGCGGTGAGGATGGGGTGTGGGGGAGGTGCGGCGATTTGGGCGATGTGAGAGCGGATCCATGTGGAGGGAATGGTGTGGCAGCGGGGCCGTGAGGGCGTGGCAGAGGGGATGTGAGTAGGGAGGGTTGTGGGAGAAGGGAGGTAAGGATGGAGGGGTCAGGGATAGGGGCGGTTCGGGAGAAGGGGTGTGGTAAAGCGGCGGTGAGGGGCGAACGGAGTGGGAGAGAGGTTTGAGGGGGCTGGTATGGGAGAGCGTCGGTAAGGGGAGGTGATGTTGGAGAGGAGCGCTTAGCAGGGCGGAGAGGAACAGTGAGGAACTGTAGGTGTAGGAGAATGGCGGTGAGGGAGGAGAGTAAGAGGGTCGGTGACGGAGAGGGGTGCAGGAGAAGGGCGGTGTGGAGGAAAGTGTGTGGCAGAGGTGCGTTAAGTGGCAGGGGTGTTGGAGAGGGGTTCTGGGTGTGGTAGAGGGGCTGTCGTAGCAGGGAGAAGTGCTGTGAAGTGGGCTGGTGTCGGAGAGGGGCGGTCAGGAGGTAGGGGTGTGGGAGAGAGCGGTGAGGAGGGAGGGGTGAGGGATAGGGGTGGTGAGGAGGCAGTGTGTGGGGGTGTGGTGAGGGTGGGGTGTGTGTGATGGGGTCGGGGAGGAGGAAGCTTGTAATCCGATGTGTATTGATTCCCACCATCAGCAACGTCCCACTGTCGCTTCCCTCTCGCCCCTCAGCTCCCTGCGGACTCCCAGCTACCGGTGCCTCTGCTGAACAAGCTGCGGGGATTGACTCGTGAAGATTTGGAAAAGTTGTTGCAGAACAAGGAGAACGTGGACGGGCTGGTGATGGACAGCGAGGAGATGAGAGAGACCACCACCATATCCCGTCACTTCCCCCCAACCCACCCCGTTCCCACCACACACGAGTCTATCTCTCCCCGTGTAATGATTTGTAGACAGACAACAAACAAGGTCTCCATGTTCCCTCCCCCAACTCTCCCATTTTCCCAATGAATCATGGTGTTTGTCCTACTCTTGTACACCGAGGTCCCTCTGTCCCTTAATACTCCCTGCCATTCATGATGTATGTCCTCCACTGGTAAACCGAGGTTTCTCTGCCCACCATACCCCCACCATTCACGGTGTGCGTCCTTCCCTTGTACACGAGGTCCCTCTGTCCATCCACACTCCCTGCCATTCACTGAGATAATTGTTCAGGATCTTCCGGGCCGGGTGAAAGGCAATCCGACTGCCCAGCGTTTGTCCTTGGCAATGCTTAGACTGCATCCGACCCCGGGAAAAGGTCACGACGCCGGTACCTCCGCTGTTGCTCACTGGAGCTGCACGGTGGTTTCTCTATGTTTGGTCACGGTCGGGAATATGGGCATGTTTGAGTTCTGGCCCACCCGGAACCCTGGGATGTTAGCCTGTGACCCTATGGGGGAGGGAGTTCGGATCAGCGGGGGTCAGTGCCGTGATTCCGTTTATGAAACCCGGCACCATCCATGTGACGGGAATTGGTGTGGGAACCGAAGCCGTATACCCTGGCCAGTGAGGAGGCGGTACGCCGACCTGGTGGTGATCCCGGCACCCTGATGATGGTGAACAGCAGGAAAAACAGGGATGTAGTTACACCGAATATATGGGACATCCCGCACGCCCCGTCCACTGCCCCCCTCTTAGTGATTTGCTGACAATCAGTGAGCAGTATTCCTCTCCGCTCTGCACCGACAAACTCATTTCGTCCCTAAACCTGAACCCACAACTGGAGGACAGGGGGACATTGTCGCTGTTCGGAATCAAGCGGACGGAGACTGGGAAATAGTTCATGCGCTGCACATGACCCCTCCGGCAGGGGGAAACAAAAGAGGGCGCTCCTTTACATTGGGCAGAGCAAGAGAAATCTACTGGAACCACCGATCTTGTTCACTGGCGCTGGACGTTAAACCAGAGGAGAAGATGGCTAGAAACACGCTGTAGGAAGGTTGTGATTAATCTGGAGACTCAGAAGGATGTTTCCAGGACTGGAGGGCTTGAGGTATAAGGAGAGACTGATTAGGCTGGGCGTTACTTTAACCGACGTTAAAGTAAAACGGGATATCTCGAAGGGATACATTAATTTATTCCTGAATTTCTACCACAAATTACCGTGACATAATTGTTCATATTCTCCAAACCTACTGTCGTTACTGAAAGGCTGCGGTGCCCTCAGGATTCGGAGAAAATTGCCCCGATTCCTCGCTCGTTCAGTTTTCAACAAGAAACAGTTCGGGTAATGTACTTTAGGGTGGCATTGTTCGTTAGTGTCCTTTGTTTTACAGGCGACCAAGGTGGAACACAGGTCGCTACGGCGCAGTAACGCATGTTTATCTCTCGTCTCGATTTCAACCTGTGTTCCGCAGCGGATCTGATGAAACTTCTGGCTGAGAGCCCAAACTCCTGTCGATTCTGCACATTCAGCCATTTTCCTTTTACCTTAAACGTGTTAAACGTAATGTCAATGACGCGCTTCATGAAGAATTAGACCCATTAATTTGATCTTACTCTTTTTATCAAGAACAGTCTGGATCCCTCACAGAAGAGTGCCTGTTGTAACGGGGGCAGGTAATGAAACCGATGTCTACGGAGCACAGGAGGACTTGGTTTGACTGGCATTTTTCTTGGTCAATGCCAGAATAAACTGCCAAGGAGACATTACCAACGTCTTCAACTCCTCCTTGAATTTAGTTTGGGTCACTGCATAAATACATGTGTTTGTACGGGAACGCGGGTGCGTGAGCAGATGTCAGGTTTGAGCAACGATATCTGCGGGAAAATAGTAGTCGCGATCAGAATGCATGGTGAAACTGGCTACCAGGAGGGTGACAGACGTTGTCAGCTAACAGTAACGTGAAGCAGCCCGATACACTGGACAATAATATCATGGATATTATTCTGCTCTTCCTTGCTGTGTCAGGATGATTCTCACTCTTGTGACTCGGTTATACACTTCGGGATTTGCTGGCCACCAAGATATTTTTGACTGTCGACCCGTTAAGATAGTTTGAATTCTGTCCCGTCTTGTAGATCACATCAGAGTGTGACTGAAACCTTGAAAATCTCCCGCTTTCTAGAAAACTCTAATTCTTTCGGTCATGGAGAAACAGGTTGTGCAACAACTGGGGTTTGTTGGAGCCACTTAACAAACAAGGGGAGTTGTTCCGTCCAGTGCGACCGGGTCTCCAATGGGTGCATTGTGCAGCTGTACCAAGAGGCTCATTCATTCACATTCCACAACGGAAAATATCCCTGGGGGAGTGACGTCAGCGGTCGCTTTGCGATCCCTGCAAGGAACATCCCTCCAGGGTGACCTGAGCTTCTTGCTGCCTCACAGTTATTCAGCGAACACGTCACTTCTCCGTTCTATAAATGGATCTGTTTTGCACTGTAGGCATCTCTGGTGATGGGCTGGCTCTAACCTTGTTGCTGTCGCCTTTGCTTTAATCTTACTAATGATGCCTCGTGTTTAACATCTCACCTCATGATTCCAATATGACTTGAAGTCTGCTGGCCCCAGTCTAACACAGCGAATCACTTGTGATCGTGGCGCTATTCCAACAGAACTGATGGTGACAGTACTGTGACAGTGAGGGTGGGGACCGTAATCGTGGGTTGCACATCATTCTCAAGGTGGAGGGTGAACAGACAGAGGTTGTGGAACATATTGGTACCAATTACGTAGGTAAGAATGGAGATGAGGTCCTGAAGAGGGAATATAGGGAGAGAGATATGGAGCTGAGAAGCAGGAGCTCAAGGGCAGTAATCTCTAGGTTGCTGCTGGTGCTGCGCGCCACTGAGGGGAAGGACAGGCTGATTTGGCAGATGAATACATTGCTGAGGATTTGGTGCAGGGAGCAGGACTTCAGATTTTTTGATCATGTGGACTCTGCTAGGGAAGTTGCGACCTATGTATCTGAACTGGAACAGGACCAATATTCTTGCAGGTAGGTTTTCTAAAGCTTTTGGGGCGGGTTTAACCTGGTTCGGCAGAGGGATTGGAGCCTAAGTGATAGGGAAGAGGTTGGTGCATTTGGTGAACAAGTAGATGCTGCGTGTACAAAGACTGTGAGGAAGGACCGGCATTTGAAAGGGCAAAATTACAGTCATTTGGATGGGCTGAAATGTGTCTACTTTAATGTGAGAAGTAACAGAAATAAGGATAATAAATGTTGAGCCTGGTTAAGTACGTGGAGCTATGACTTGTTGGCCTTTACAGAGACTTGGCTGTGGGAAGGTCAGGAATGTCTTTTGGATATTCCGGGCGTTACATATTTCAGAAGGGAGAGGGACGAGATGTGGGGGAGTGGCTTTGATGTATCAGAGACAAGGTCACAGCTGTAGTCAGGGATGATGTTCTGAATGGAGAGTTCATTGAGTAAGTGTGGGTGGAAGTCAGAAACAGAATTCACTCTATTATGAGTATTCTAAAGACCGCCCGCCCCCAGTAGCAGCAGAGACGTTGAGGGGCAAATCATGAGGTAGATTTTGGAGAGGTGCAAAATTAACAGGATATTTTACATGGGTGATTTCAACCACAAATATTGATTAGCATCGATTAGTGTAAAGGGGATAGATGGGCCGTAGTTTGCTATGTGTATCCAAAAAATATTCCTGACACAGTATGTGGACAGGCTGACAAAAGGAGAGGCCATTCTGGACCTTAAACTAGGCAATGAGCCTGATCAGGTTTCAGATCTCTCGGTGGGAGAGCACTTTGGAGATAGTGACCATAACTCCTTGCTGTTTAACATAGCCTTGGAGAGGGATAGGAGCAGATGATATGGGGAAGAATTTAACTGCGGAGGGGGATTTATGATGCTATTAGGCAGGAGCTTGGGAGAGGAAATTGGGAACTTGGGAGCATTCTTGGGGAAGTGCGCAGCGGAAATGTGGAGGCTTTTTAGGGAGTACTTGCATGGCGTTCTGGATAGGTTTGTCCCATTGAAGCAGGTAAGGATGGCAGAGTGAAGGAACCGTGGTTGCCAAGAGATGTAGAATATCTTTTCAAGAGGAAGAAAGAAGCTTACCAGAGGTTTAGGCAGGGCCCGGAGAGAGATTGTAGCCCAGAGAGAGATTAAGAATGGATTTAGGAAACCTGGAAGGGGGCATTAGAAGTCCCTGGCAAGTAGGACCAAGGAAAACCACAATGCTTTCGGCACGATGTGGGGAAGAGGAGGTTGACTGGAGTGAGGGTAGGAAGATCAGGGATTAAAGGGGAAACATGTGCCTGGATTCGGAAAAAGTATGGAAGTTTAATAAATACTTTGCTTCAGTATTCACCAGTGAGAGAGACCTTGAGTTTCTTGTGAGGATGGCGTACGACAGGCTGATATGCTTGGACATGTCGACGTGAGGATGTGCTAGAACATTTCAAAAACATTAGGATAGATAGGTCAGCCGGGCCGGATGGGAAGCGAAGGAAGAGATTGCTGCGTCTTTGATGACGTGTCTTGCGTCCTCATTGGCCACAGGAATAGTGCCAGTTGGTTGGAGGGTGGCAAATGTTGTTCCTTTGATTAAAAAAGGAAGTAGGGATAACCCTGGGAATTACATACCAGTAAGTCTTACTTCAGTGGTTGTCAAATTACAAGAGAAGATTCTTAGAGACAGGATTTATGGGCATTTGGAGAAGTGAAGGCTGATAAGGAACAGTCAGCGTGGCTTTATGAGGGGCAGGACATGCCCTCACGAGCCTGATTGAATTCTTTGAGGATGTAACAAAGCATATTGATGAAGGTAGAACAGTGTATGTGGTGTGCATGGATTTTAGTAAGGCGATTGATAAGGTTTCCTCATGAAAGCCTTATTCAGAAAGTCAGGAGGCATGGGATGAAGGGCAACCTGGCTGAGTGGATTCAGAATTGGCTCGCCCACAGAGGCACACGGTGGTGTTAGATGGAGCGTATTCTGCCTGAAGGTCTGTGACGAGTGGTGTTCCGCAGGAATCTGTTTTGGCATTGATTTTTATAATTGACTTGGATAAGGATCTGGAAGGGTGGGTTAGTAAGTTTGCTGATGATACAATGGTTGATGGTCTTGTGGATAATGTAGAAGGTTGTTGTAGATTACAACAGGATATTGATAGAATGCAGGGCTGGGATGAGAAGCGGCAGATAAACTTCAACCCTGATAAGTGTGAAGTGATACACTTCGGGAGATCAAGTTCGAAGGCAGAATACAAGTTAATGGCAGTATTGTTAGCAGTGTGGAGGAACAGAGGCATATTGGGGTCCACTTCCATAGATCCCTCAAGGTTGCCATTCAGGTCGATAGGGTTGTTAAGAAGGCGTGTGAAGTCTTGGCCTTCATGAGTCGGGGTATTGAGTTCAAGAGCCGCGAGGCGATGTTGCAGCTCCATAGAAGTCTAGTCAGACCACACTTGGAGTATTGTTTTCAGTTCTGTTCGCTTCATTAAAGGAAGGATGTGGAAGCTTTAGAGAGAGTGCAGAGGAGATTGATCAGGATGCTGCCTGGACTGGAGAGCATGTCTTATGGGGACAGGTTAAGCGAGATAGGGCTTTTGACTTTGGAGAGAAGCAGAATGAGAGGTAATTTGATTGAGGTGTGCAAGATGATAAGAGGCATAGTTCGAGTGGACAGTCAGAGACTTTTTACCAGGGCGACAATGGCAAACACGAGGGGACATAATTTTCAGGTGATTGGTGGAAGATATAAGGGATATACCAGGGGTAAGTTTTATTACATAGAGAATGTTGGGTGCGTGGAACGCACTGCTTGCAGAGGTTATGGGGGCAGATACATTAGAGACATTTAAGAGCCGCTTAGATAGACAGATGAATGGCAGAGAAATGGAGAGCTATGTGGTAGGAAAGGGTGAGATAGATCTTAGAGCAGGAAAAATGCTGGCACAAAATTATGGGCCGTATGGCCTGTACCCTGCTGTAATATTCCATGTTCTATGTTCTATCGCGCACATAAAAAACGAGCAAACAAAGATGTATCAGCTGCGGTCAGCTTCCAGACGCCCCATTTGCTTTCTTCGCCATCTTGTTTCGTTCTCGAACCCTCATTTGATTCCTGCAGATTTGTTCTCATGTCGGGTGATGCAAGGAATCCGCGCCGACTCGGACCATGACTGGATGTTGTGCATCACATCACATAGCGGAGTCCTGCTCTCCACTCATCACACACAACCACGCCTGAAGAAAACTCCTGGGACCGAAAGTGGGAATATGAGACCTGGGAAGTACACATAAGCAACCGTTATTTCAACGAGATAATAGATTTGAACATGTGGTGTTCAGAGAGATCTGGGAGTCCATCGACCCTCCTCACTACTCACAAGTTTACACAAGTGCAACTGGGATGGGAACCTGCTCCTGACCCACTCCACAGCATGCCAATATCTCGTTGACGTGTTGCTACTTAATGACAAGCACAAGTTGTTTTAACCGATGGAAATTAGGAACGACAGGTCAGACTGAATTTACAGTCTGTCCGTGAATGGTTAAATCTGTCCACTCTGCCAAGCGGATTAATATCCACACCTGGTTCCCTGAGTTCGGACAGAAAGCGATCCAATTGGAAGAGTGATTCTTCCAGGAATAAATTGTTCCTTGTTTATTTATGGCGTGGTTACTGTTTAACGATGCCCTCTTGGATTATCTCAAATGGGGAAGTTACATGGGAATAAGCGGATATTAGCCTGACACTCATTCGCCGAAAGTCCTTGCTGATGTCCAGATGCACCTCCTCGTGAAATGAACAAGGATTCCAATGGGAAGTTTTACCATAAGTTATAAATGCAGTTCCAAACCGATAGACGGTCACGTCACCAAAAACATTATAGATAATATCCGAACTGTTATAGTGGGAGTGGGATTGCGGGAGTTTTCGCGAAGAATATCCCAGTTTAGTTTCGCAAGACATTCATGAAGACGCACTTGGAGTATTGTCGTATTGGATTATTGGATCACTTGAGGTACTTTCTGCCCTCTTTCTTTCCAGTCCTGATGAAGAGCCTCGGCCCGAAATGTCGACTGTTCATTTCCCTCCACAAAGATGCTTCCTGAACTGCTGTGTTCCTACAACTTCTTGTGTGCTGCTTGGAGTATTGTGTTCAGTTTTGGTCACTTCAATGGGAAAGATGACATTGGGTTGGAAAGAGATCAGAACATATTTACGAGAATGTTGCCAGGACTCGAGGGGCTGGGTTATATGCAGAGGTTATTCAGGCACTGGATTTTATCTTTTGGAACATAGGAGACTGAGGTGTGATCATTCAGAAGTGTAAACATCACAAGAGGCACAGAGAGGGTCAATGCACTCAAGTCTTTTCTGGAGTTGGGTCGAGAACTAGAGGGCATGGGTTTAACGTGAAAGTTAAGGATATAATGGAAGGCGAGGTGCAACATTTTCACACAGAATGTGGTACGTACATGGAAGGAGCTGCCGGAGGAAATTTGAGGCAGGTACAATAACAGTGAAAAAATTGGACAGGTACATTTATATAGGACGTTTTCGAGGGATATGGGTCGAAGGTAGGCACTGAGGAGTAGCTTAGATGCTTGTCGGCATAGACGAGTTGGGCCGAAGGGCCTGTCTATGTGTTGTATACATCGATGATTCTATGACTCTGTGGAAATATAACAATATCTCTGCATATCAGGTTTCCTGTAACCAGGTATCTTGAACAAATGTTTAACAGAAAACAATCAAATGACTTTGGTGTGAGTTCAGAGAGAAGAATGATTCTTTGTTCTGAGGAATTTTAAGCTGCAGTACCTCCTTTTCTTGGAAGCACAGCTGACGCAGAGGGCTGAACTCATAGGTCAAGGGTCAGATCATATTCACAGCACAGAATTTGTTAAACAAAGATCTCTGTTGGTTGCAATGGAATATCACAGTACCTTGCGAAATGTACAAGGAATCCAGACAGAAATATTTTCCAGTGTAAGGTAAAATTAACCCAACCTCTGAAGTCCCTCTCGTGTTTGCCCCGTTTCACCACTCCCAAATTCCCGATCCGGGCCTGGTCAGGCCGTTCTTGTTGGGTCCTAGATCCGTGACTGCGGTGCATCTTACCCGGGTCGGAGATATCACGCTCACCACATTCCGGATTTCCCTGTCTCCCAACAGCACATTTTTAGACCAGTCAGTGGGTAAAAATCAGATCTCGACTTCGGTTATTTAACCCATTGCAGTTCAGAGGTTTTTGTTCTCTTGCGGGAATTTGAATTCCTAGCGACTGGATTTTTGACTCAGTTCCTTCGACCTGATATTGCCTTTTCCTTTGTAAGGTGCACTGGACATATTCCTGTCCGTCTGTATCGGTTTCGGGTCTATTTTCTCAGACGACCTCTTCAGCTGAGGAAAGGGTGAGCATACTGGCACGGGTCGGTTATCGTTCCCAGCACCAAGGAAATCGATCGTGGATACCCGAGGTGAGCTGAACGCTGTCCGGTTACAACATCAGAGCACCCGCAGGGAGAAATGTTGTCCAAAATTAACGACAGTCACTTCATGTACACAGCGACAGTCAGCTTTCGTTGCTATTGGAAGGGAACCCAGTGCGAGATGGGAGCCCGACCGGATCATGTTACTGAGACAATTATCGTCAAATTAGGTACACAATATAAAATGTCTCCGCTTCCCTTGAATAAGAAACATGCTTCAGCGATGTTTACCCGTGTCCGTGATGAAAATCTCTCTCCCATCGGTTGGCACATTCTGTGGTGCATATTTACATAGCTAACATCTGAAATGATGGAAGAATGTCTGGTCACCGACTGTATGCCTTAATGAGAAATTACTCGGATAAAGCGGGCAGAAGGACCGCGGGGTTGGTAACAAACAACTGGACTTTAAAACGCTCCTGTTGTTAGTAACTCCGTGCCGCTGTTCCGACAGAGCTCTGTAGCAGAAAGGATTGTGTATAATTTGACACTAGCTTTGTTTACGTTGAATTGAGCGTGTATGATTTAACTGATTCCGATCTTATTTCAACAGAACGGCTCTCCCTGTTCTGAGGAATGTGGGTTGGAATGTACCGCACAGGGTCTGAGCTCTCGGTCTCCCGGAGCAACGACTGCAAATTCCAACGGATTTCGATCCTTTACCAATTAGTTCATGAGAACTCACAACGAAGCAGCTTAAAATATACAGACAAGGAAACAGATTTTATGCGGAATTACGATAAGAATAGTACAGCTGCTTTTGTTGATTTCTGGTCTTTATTTTAAATCAACAACCCTTCCTCAGGGATGTAATTTCCACAGTCTGAGCTCCCCACTATCAACGCTGCAGCTATATACACTGTGAATGGGCTCACAAGAGTCTGAAGACTCTCCATTCCCCTGGGGTTGACCCGGTCAAATATCCCAACGTTTCCAGCTGACATAGTCAAGAGGATTTTTTCCTGAAGTAAGGAAGGATGTTGAACTCTGGGGAGTTATTTTCCTCTGGTCCGGATAGAACCCCCTCCCTCGACTGAACTCTCGGTTCCAGCAAATTCAGGTTCGACCTTGCTTCTGGTTCAGATATTCTGTTCACTCTGTGAAACACCGACCGCTCGGTGCCCGGTAAGTTGTATTTGTATGGTCAAAGGTGGGACAGCGGATCAGTCGGGCCCACTACGGGCGAACCATCTTAGGGTTGCCTCTATCTGGGAGTGCCGAGCTGTTGACCAACTGCGGGAAAACAGTTTCACCCAGTGGAATTAATTTTAAAGCCGACGCCGGACGCCGACAGTCTCCCCGCCTTTGAAGGTCATTTGGGGGCAGAAGGCAAGAGCACAGAATTTGAATGAACCACAGACTGACGGGAGGAGTCCATTATACCTTCGAATTTATAACCGCGACTTGTGCCAGTGCACTGTTACTGAATTATCAAAGGCATTGTTACAGTTCACATCGACGGGATAACCCCACACACCTCACCAGACCGATTATCAGTTCCCATGGAGCACTTTGTAAATCGTCCAACAGTAACCTGAAGCACACGGAACACAGTCCGGCTTAGGATCGGAGAGGCCCAGTAATAAAACCTTCCTGATTAATTATACTGATACGTTGATCTTCATGTGTCGAAGGGCATTTACTCAGGAAGGATGGATTCACAGGGAGAACGATGTAGGAATGTGAGTTGTTGAAATATGCTGATATAAGTGAAAAAGAAACCTGTGGCCGTTTCTTTAGAAAGGGAAAGGTTTTAGGGAGGTCGGTGGAAACGGTGCAGGGCGAAACTCCCGTCACGGGGTATCGCCGTAATCGATGAATGGCGACATAATCCGCAGTGGGATGACGGTCCCGTCACTTCTCGTAGCACATTCCGTCCTCGCCATCAGAAGATTGAGTAACTCAAGGAATAATCCATTGGGGGAACCCCACACGACCCTCAATCTCCTGCATAACCACTAACCCGCTCCCCTGCGCCCTCACTCCTGATTTCCTTAAAACCTGGATCACTCATCCCTGAATCCACCACCCGTCCCCCACAGGTTACCCGCACATTCGTTTCCTCTAGGTCTACATTCCCTAATTACCAATAAATATCACCCACCTCCTACCCCATCCTTTACTACCTCCGATTACGGGACATCCCGTCCTCCCTCACAGCCTTCATTTACCCGTCTTATTTTGCCCAAATATCCACGCCATCCACCCCCGTACGTCTCTCACTATCCCAATCGCCTCATGTTCCTCTAACTCTCACAGTGGCACAAGGACACAGTGAATGCGATCAGCACTAGGGTGGAGGGTTCAGACAGTACCACAGCGGTGCGTACACAAACCTTCCCGCAGGCACTGAGGGGTCTCCTGGTGCTTACCAGGGATTCCCACTGACAGTCTGGGTTGGGGAACAGGAAGGGTCGAAGAGAAAGCGCCGAATTCTTATGGAAGAAACTGACTGCATATCACTGTGGCAAGGAATGTTTCCCTTCTCGTCATAATGATGCCAAATCCTCCTGAATATTCTGTTCTATCACAAAGCGACATTTGGGAACACCCATCACCACCATGGCTGAAGGTGACATCAAGGGAGGGGATCCAATGACCTCACCAACAAAGAAGGTACAGGTTTGTTCAACTTTCTTCGAAACATAACCATCCTGACAGAGGGAGATCCGTTGCACAGGCCTGCGGTTCTCAACAAAGACAGAATAAGGAAGGGACCTGACCAGGGAGAGGAAAAGGAGTTGACATCTACATGGGCAGCAGGGTCACGGGCAAAGAGCTACAAAACTGTCTGATAGATCCCTAATTGGTCGTTAAATCGGCCACTGGGAAGAAGGGATCCTGGGAAACAGAGTGGCGGGAAACAAGGGCCAACCAGAGGGTGCGGTGATGAGGGGAGGTGGGTGTGACCAGTTATGAAGAAGAGAGTGACAGTGTTACCGTTATCGTGAGAATAAGCGGAATGTTCTGCGGGGAAGAGGTCACGAATGGAGATACTGCCTTCTGGGAGAGAGGAAGAGAGGAATTCAACATGGAGACGGCTCAAAAAACGAAAGAAGACATTTGCAGGATTCTAGTTAATGTGGAGGAGCAGAGGGATCTGGGGTCCATATCCACAGATCCATAAATGTTGCCTCACAGGTGGATAGGGTAGTTATGAAAGCTTATGGGCTGTTAGCTTTCATAAGTTGAGGGATTGAGTTTGAGAGCCGCGAGGTAATGATGCAGCTCTACAAAACTCTGGTTAGACCACACTCAGAATACTTTGTCCAGTTCTAGTCGCCTCATCATAGGAAGGATGTGGAAGCATTGGAAAGGGTGTAGAGGAGATTTACCAGGATACTGCCTGGTTTAGAGGTATGCATTATGAGGAGAGACTAAGGGAGCTAGGGCTTTACTCTTTGGAGAGAAGGAGGATGAAATGAGACGTGGTAGAGGTGTATAAAATATTAAAGAATAGAGTAGACAGCCAGCGCCCTTTCCCAGGGCACCGATGCTCAATACAAGAGGGAATGGCTTTAAAGTAATGGTGGGAAGTTCAAGGGACATATCAGAGGAAGGTTGTTTACCCAGACAGTGGTTGGGCATGGAATGCGCTGCTTGGGGCTGTGGTCGAGGCAGGTACGTTGTTCAACTTCAAGATATTACTAGATAAGCACGTGGAGGAATTAAAATAGAGGGATATGTGGGAGGAAAGAGTTATAGAGTCCAGGCGAGGTTTAAATACCGGCACAACATTGTGGGCAGAAGGGCCTGTATTGTTGACTGTTCTATGTTCTATGTTCTATATGAAAGCGTCATGGTTTGATATAACAATAGGTGAAGGGCTGAATGTCTCCTCCCCTGCCGGCTCCCTCCTTGAATTTATAACATGCTCCAAATACATTGGGGCGTCGACAGTGGAGAGATATGATCTGCTGTCGAGAGTACGGAGGCCGAGTCTCCACCCGAACCTGAGGGAGATGGCCTTGGGTTGACTGCGATGGGACAGAGGATTATGTGTTGGACATCAGCCATGTTATCGGTGGCATGGCAGTCACCTTGTCGTTCGGTACCAAAGAGAATGTTGCGCCGGATAGGAAGCTGATGTTGTTTCAAGTTTTGTATTTCTTTCTTCACAGATACAAGCTCTGCATTCACCGAGCTCTTGGCAAACTGGGATGACTTCAAGCTGTTTCAGTTGTCGAATTTCTACCGGGACAGGCTGGAGCAGGTGATGGAAGGAGGGGTTCACGGAGTCAGCTCGGCGTTAAAGTACGAGAATCAGTTCAGTGGACGGGAACATCGGGTGAGTGGGAGGAGAATGAGGGAGTTTGCATCATTCCAGCATGCCAGGCCTGACGGCAAGGTCAGAGCTTGGACTCAAGAGGTGTTGAGGAAGAAATGGATAATTATAAAACATTGGACAACACTGAACTTATTGTGAATGTGAAGCAAGGAAACAGGGAGTTTAAAGTACCCAGGAGAGTGACGGGTATCATTTCAAGAGTTCTTGTAGATAGCATTCGTACGTGCTCAATAATGCTCTTCATCTGTGAACGGAAGAAAAAGCTTCAGCGTGTAATAGCTGGAAATGTGGCTGAGACTCAGTAGATCATTTGTCAATTAAGTGGACACCGGCGGACATAGGATTAATCACGGCAACACTTCCGCAGCTTCTCTGCGATCCCTCTCTCTCTCTCCCAGAAACCCCCAGTGATTTCTCTCTTAGTTTCACGTCACCATTTTATGTTTTGTTTGACCTGCTCAAGACACGGGAGCAATTGCTTTCAATTTGTTTTCTAATTTGGAGGAGTGAAGGGAATAGTGTTCAATCATAAATCCTCCGGGATCTCATTGATGGTGGAACAGGAACGAGCGTGAATGTCCCTCCCTGTGCTCTGCTCTGAATGTAGACCGTGTTGAGACAGGATCAGCACCCCCCGGTGATTGCTCACTCTATCCCGTCACAGAGCTCATGTCCTTCTCATTCTCTGTGTGAATTGTCAGTCCGTTCCTCAATTATATTCCCTGTTACACTCCACAACAATCACTGATCTCGCTGACAAGGGGAGCGGGCGGACAGTTCCAAAACTCCTCCTCAACCTGTGATGGAGAAAGGCTCCGGGCCCGGAGAGTGATGTGGGAAACCTTTGCAAAATGAGGAATGGGGTCCCAAAGCTGGACAAGATCCTGAAAGACATACTGGAACAGGGTGAGATATCAAAATTATAATTCAATATCAGATTCAGACACTGTGTATTTTACTGCAATGTTACACAAATTTAATTTACTGGAACAAATTTTTAAGCAGGATCTGTTCCGTATGATGACAATAAAGTCGGTCAATGTTCACCGCAGATCCCAATGAACTAAAGGTAAGGGATGTTCCTTCCATTTCCAACCACAGCAAAGGTTTACAATTACGTATCACCTATAACCTACTGCGCTGCCTCCCGGCATACCTCAGTAGACTGAGCAGATAAATTTGCCACTAACAAAGCAAATAGGAGGGAGCTGAAGGAACATCTTCGAAGCTGGTAGCGTTTCAGGAGGGTCATCGGGAGGAAAGAGAGGCAGAGTCGGAGAGCTGCGTCACTTCAGCTGCAGCCACCTTCGTTACTCTCAGAGCGATGAAAGGCCAAGTGGGAGCATTTGGGTAAATTCGCCAGCCCTATAAATACATATCACTCACTTACCACGACATAAGAAACTAACACTGTAAGTCATGTTTCTAAATCCCCTCGGTACCTGAAGCAGCAGGTCCATTGACCCGTGCTCAGATGACTATCGAAGATGTGGCCGTCAGGAACAAATAAAATCCCATTATATAGCGGGGGGGGGGTGACATGCTAATTTCAATTCCATCAATTAACAGCAAGTTAATTCCGTTCCATCCTTATCCGCCCTGCAGAGCAAACAATGACAGGCATATCACAATAGTCCCGGGATATCTACCAGGAGACAAGCATGGCGCAATAGGGTATCAAGTACTGACGATAGCGCGCAGAAGCTAAAATCACACCGGTGAGCGATAGAAGCTGCGAAAACAAACCATCCTTGAAATAAGTGAGCGGGGAGTGTGTCAGGGTGCGGCAAGTCCCATGGCTGAGGAAGAAGAAAAGGCCTGGGGTAATTAGGTTGGTCGAGGTGAGGATGCGCTGATCGCCATCAGCGGTCACTACCGTTTTTAAGGAAAGTTAGATCGTGAGAATTTGACTGTGGGCAGGATTTGGCAGACGGAAGGCCGTGGGAGGACACTGAAAGACTTTCTGTTCTCTGCGTGTACTGGAATGGGCAGGCCCACCGGTAACAGTGGAGGCGGTAAAGATTGAAATACAGAATATGGGACAGGTAGAGAAGAATGAAATGATGGGCAGCGTGAAATATGATAAACAAAGAGCCGTTTCTACGAATTTAATTGAAGCTGTTGTGAAGAAACATAAGGAAATACTTCGATAACAAACCGAAAAACTGAATGTCAACACGATCCTGATGAGGAGAAGGTGAAAGTTTTCCAGCTGGTTGATCGATACGCTGAGCTCACAGTTATTTCCACCATTCGAGATCGGAGACTTGTGGAACATGAGCTGCTGACAAAAGGCCGAGACCATGAAGAATAGAGGGAGAAAAATCTCCAACGAGAATTGGAAAAAATCCGGACTGATCAATTATTCCAGAGCAGCTTTTCCCGCAGTACATACAAATCTGGGCGTTCTGCAGCAGTGGCCGGAGTCCCCGGGATCGGGAAAACAACAATGGTGCAAAAGATTGTTTATGACTGGGCCACGGGGAAAATATACCCACACTTCCAATTTGTCTTCAGTTTCAAGTTTCGAGATTTAAACTCCATTAACTGCAGAATAAATCTGATGGAATTGATCCTATATCAATATCCACATTTTGCAAGTGTTATTGGCGAGCTCTGGAAGAACCCAGAACGGTTGATGTTTATATTCGATGGTTTGGATGAATTCAAGCACAACATCGACTTTGCTGACAATCGGGAGACACAGAACCTCAGCACATGTGCCCAGATCCCGAGTGGTGGTGTGAAGTGTCTGACATTGTGTACAGATTAATCCAGCACAAGCTGCTCCCAGGGTGTTCAGTGTTGGTGACCACCCGCCCCACTGCGTTACATTTATTGGAAAAGGCGGAGATCAGTGTCTGGCTGAAATCCTGGGATTTTTTGGTGAGGAAGTAAGGAATATTTCAACAGGTATTTTGAGGATCAGACGGTGGCAGCAATTGTTTTCAAACACGTGGAGGAGAACGAGATCCTGTACACCATGAGCTACAACCCCTCCTACTGCTGGATCCTCGGTCTGGCACTGGGCCCCTTCTTCACACAAAGACACAAGAACCCGCAGCAAGTTCCCAAGACCATCACCCAACTATACTCCTACTATATTTACAACATCCTGAAGAACCACGGCCGTGAGATTGAAAGCCCCCGTGATGTGTTATTGAGGGTTGGTCAGATGGCCTTCACAGGAGTGTCCGAGAAGAAGATTGTGTTTACAGATGGAGATTTGATCAAGTACAATCTGCAGCCTTCCCAGTTCCTGTCCGGGTTCCTGATGGAACTTTTGGAGAGAGAGGATTCTGCCCAGAGCGTGGTGTACACATTTCCACATCTCACCATCCACGAGTTTGTAGCCTCACTCGCACAATTCCTCACTCCAGATCCCGGAGACATACTGAAGCTCCTCACTGAAGCCCACAGCACAACGGATAGGTTTTGAAGTGTTTCTCCTTTTGTTGCTGGTCTCTCCTTCCCAGGGTCAGCTCGGGGGCTGGAGGAATTTCTGGGTCCATATTCCATCAAACAACCTGCCAGGTTATAGACTGGGTTAAGAAAAAGATTAAACGCCAAATTGGAAACTCAGGAAGTGAAACTGGCAAAAGGAGACTCCTGAACACATTGCACTACCTGTTTGAGTCTCAGAACAGTGGACTGGCTCGGTCCACACTGGGCTCAGTGGAAACTCTTTCTTTTAGAACTTGCGACTAACTCCAATTGACTGCGCGGTCCTGGCTCATGTCATTGGACTCTGTGAGACGATAAAATGTCTGAATCTGCGTGGCTGCTGCATTCAGTGTGAAGGACTCCAACGACTGGCACACGGACTGAACAAAGTGCCAGGAAATTACGTAAGACATCTAACTTTAAATATTAAATTAGTCCAGTAGTAAAAACCTGTGCTGCTTTGAAAGGAAATGAAAGTAACTGTTCAATTAAAAGTATTGAAAATCAGTTGTATACAAAACGATTGGTGAGAAAGTCTCCAATGATATGGGTGGGGCTAAAAGAGGTCCGAATGAAAGGATGTTGGAGCCTTACTCAATCAGATCGCGAAATGATGGCCATTGATTCAGTTTTAATGTCAAAAATATGCTACCTGCGGCCTGTCCCTTGATGAGTGCCTCTTGGCCAGGCCGACATTTTCTGCAGCCGTCATTGTGCCGGAATTACACAACCTTCTTCCTGAGCTGGGGGATGCCACTCACTGAGCGTCAATGTGAGCAGGAGAGGGAGCAGAAACTCCAAGCACTCCGTAATAAATGTCAGAGCACAGCTCCGGCAGTCAGATGTCAGTGGGCTAGCGAGTTTTGCCAGGAGCGGGTCGAACGCCATCTTAACTCAGTAATGACACAGTCCTTCATACTCTACACACCACTCACCGTTCCTTCACCCACCGTCAGCTCTCCCTCCTCTAGATCAGATGGTCGTGAGTCGATCCCACGCTCATAATCCAGACCAACAATCAGTGACATTGCGAATTGCTGCCTTCTAGCTGGATGGTGTTTTTTTTCCGGGAGGATTGACACACACTGACCAGTGATGCGGTCTCCCACACAACAGGGACTGATGCAGCAATGAGCCCGTAACTTTACTGTAATCGACTTCCTGTGTGTAATCACAGGCTTGGGAAATGAACTTGTAAAACCCACCGTCTAAACCACCACCCCCCCCCCCCTACAAATGTTGGATAATTTATACCAGCAATATCAGAAGCAAACGGCAAAGTATTGAATCTCAGGAACGATGACAACTTGTACCCGGGCATACTGAATTATCTGTCCCATAAACTTACAACGGTTCCCGACAGTAGCCGTTGCGCGGGTTCACAATGTAACACCCCCAAGATATGATCGAAAGTGATAAGTGTGAAGAACGTGCAATGATAACACGACGGGTTTGTCCTTGGGAACTTATCCCATCCCCACAAAATGTGCTGTGTAAGGACCACATCTTTCCTGAATGTGAAAGGCAGTCACTGAGCTCCAGGGAGATACCTCTAGTCACCACGGAAGTGACTGCATGATGATCGTTTAACTCTTCACACCGAGATTTGATATATTCCTGACTTTCGGTGAACTGCCTGGATCTTCACAGTGAGAATCATTGTCAGTGTCAACGGCACCGCACAGCTCCAGCGACCTGCGTTCCAACCTGACCTCTGTGGTGTCAGAGTTAAGATTGTGCCTTCTCCCCGTGACGTGCTGGTTGGTAGGGTCCATTTATGAATATAAACTGCTGTTCGTGTGGGTAGGTGTCAGGCGAACCTTCTGGTGCTCATGGATAAGCGAGAGAGGACAGGTTGCAGGAGAATAAGTGGGATAATTTGATTTCTTTGATTCATCGAGGCGAGAGACTTCCACAACGGTTTAAGAAAATATCAATAACAGACAAATTTGGTTATGCTGAAGTGTTCAGAGAGTTTTTCTGAAATAGACGAGTCAGCAAAATGATATCATACCCGGTGTTTGATTAATTCTGTTTTTTTAATTCTGCCTATTTGTGTTCAGACTGGGTGATAATGACCTGGGAGACTGAGGAGAGTGAAACTGCTGTCTGCGGCACTGAGGGACCCGGAGTGTAAAATACAGAGACTAGGGTAAGTATCAGACTGTGAGAGGTTGCGTTTACATTGACCGGTTGACGGACATTCAGCCTTACTATGAACTAGAATATAGTTATTATAAGCAGTGGGTATATGCTCCATCCCATATTTATTTTAGTCAGTTACCATTACTGTGTCTGATCCCCAGCCTGGACAAGAACGGTCTCACTGCTTCCTGTGCTGACGATCTCGCTTCCGCTCTCAGTGCAAATCGCTCATTAACGGAGCTGGACCTGAGTTTTAACAAACTGGAGATTCTGGAGTGAAGCTGCTTTCTGCGGCTTTGAGGAACCCGGACTGTGAAATACTGAAATTCGGGTAAGTATCAGAATGCAGGATATGGGGCCTATCTTCCAATTCATGTCCTGCGAATGCCCGCGCCTCTGCACAACCCGGAGAGTTCGCCATAACCTCTGATCCGGCCTGTCAGATCACCACACCCACGAAAGACTAAAACATTCATAGCGCAGCCAGTGTGATACATATTGCAGCGTAGGTCTGGGGAGAGCGGGTAAATGGACTCTCCTCCTTCGATGCGGCTCTACGGGTATCGAGTCAAAGGAAATCAAGGCTGCTTTAATCAGTTGGGAACGTGGATATAATGGAAAATGACTGAACATTGGGCCAAAATGGCAGTCCAGCAGAGAAAAGTAAAACCAAACACGCACCAAATAAAAAGTGCTCAGCCTAAGTTTCTGAGAGATTATATTTTGTGGGAATTTAACTTAGCTTCCAGTGTGGGTGTTTTGGCGAGGCAGCGTTCTGTCAGTGTATTGACTGGGTCGGAAGACAGAGTTCACGCAGCTGATGAACAGAATCCCTTCTGAGGCTGCTTCCAGGAACACGGAATGTCTTCACTGTGAGGGGAGTTCCGTTGTTGTGGATCAGGCCTTGTAAAGGGTTGACTCTGCAGTAACACGAGGAACGCAATATTGGAAGGGCTGCTATGGCGGGAGAGCGCAGGGTCAGCCTGGAGTCCCACAGGTTCGGCTGCTTCCCGGGAATTCAACGTGAAAACTCAAGGGCAGCAAAGGTGGCTAACCGAAGAACCAAAACTCAGCCGTGTGGTGTGCGTGCTGTTGGGCAACTTACTTACGAACATTGGTAGGAACACAAGATTTAGGAACAACAGTAGGCCACTCAGCTACTCGAGCTTTTTCCGCCATTTACCAAGACCATGGGGGATGTGACTGGCACCTCAGTTCCGCGTTCCGTTTTCACACAGGTAATCTTTCACTCCTGCGCATCAAGAGCTTGTCTACAACTACTTTATACACAGTCAAACACTACATTGCGCACGGCCATTAAAGGATCGGGTTCCAGGGACCCACTGCTCTGTGAGAGTCTACAAAATCACCTCGATTCCGTTTTAAAAAATGCGACCCATTCGTTTGTGCACTGCGGCTCATAATCCTATATTTTGTCACAAGAGGAAATTCTCTCCACGAACACCCTGCCAGGAACTATCTGCATCATGTATGTTTCATACATGTCCCTCTGTACGTTTCTAAGCTCCAGTGGAAACAATCACAACCTCTTCACATGTTCCCTCCAACATAACTCGCTCAGTCCAGGGAACCGTTGATCACCCTTCTCTGAACTGCTTCTAACAAATTAGAATTCTTCCTTAAATAAGAGAGCCATGGAAATCACAGTTCTGCGGATGTTTGCCTCACCAATCCCGATATAAATGAAGCACACTCTATCTCCATATTAAAGTGTGCGGTTCTCTTCCATGAGTTTATGCCTGTCGCTCAGAAGAGATCGGAGTATTTTCACAGCAGATGGTTTGGCGCTAGTTATCACTCCTGGATGTCCTTCTGCTGAACATTATAAGAATATAAAGTCAAAAGGTTATGCAGCACGGAACAGGACCTTCGGCCCCATTTGTCCGTGCAGACCAAGTTGTCTAACTGAGAGAGTCACATTTACCTGCGTTTGGCCCATGCCCCCCAGAACCTTTCCAGTCCATGTATCTGCCATGCAAATGTCTTTCAATGCGATAATTGTACCCACCTCTACCAGCTAATTCTGAATACCACGCCCTCTGTGTGAAAACGTTGCCCTTCAAGTCCCTTTTAAATATTTCCCCTCTCACCTGAGACTATTATTCCAGTTTTAGTCAGCCCAACGATGGAAAATGACGGTGACCATTCTACTTATCTGTGCCCCACATGATTTTATAAACCTCTACATCTATCAGCCTTGTTATTCAAATTGGTAACGAATAATTGTTGCCGCAATAAAGTCGGGGGCACCTCCGTTCGTCTCCGTGAGAGTGGGATCAGTAAACACCGGGATTGCACTGACCTGATTATTTCATCGTCTCCCTGCTCCTCAGTCTGTGATCTCACATCTTCTCTGTTGAGGATCTCGCTTGCATTCTGAATACAAACGGGTCATTGAGGGGCCTGTCCCCGTGTTTGCTCTGAGGCCAGTTTAGTGTCGATTACCGTGATTCACAAGTACACTCTTCTTTTTATCTTTCACTGCTACTTTATTTTACATTCGTTGTCTCCTGGTTGAATTTTAACGGTCTCACAGCCTCTTGCGCCGAGGATCTCTCCTCCGCTCTCCGGACAAACCACTCACTGACGGAGCTGAACCCAGGTGACAATAAACTGGGAGATTCAGGAGTGAAACTGGTGTCCGCGGCTTTGCGGAATGCAGGGTGTAAAATACAGAGAGTGAGGTAAGTGTGGAGACTGTGAGAGATTGTGTTTAGAGCCACTGCGTGTGTGAACCTAACCGCTAAAGTAGATTTATCGTCGGGATGCCAGGCCTTCTCCACACTGGCTGGAGTTCCTTCACACGTCCGGAAGTCCGGGGATGGTGCTACCTTTCACCGTCAGCACTTTCTCTGCACTGCCGCCTGTGTTGGCAGTTGCCCCTCTGTTGCTTCTAGTGAAGTTTCCATGGGATTTACGGGCAGTGCAAACTTCCTCAGATTCCTGTTATGAAACAGCAACAAAATAAACACACTGAGTCATGATTCAGTGTTAAAAAACATTTTATTAATCACTATTTATGATAATAAGAAAAATAAAAGTAAAAATTTTAGAATGTTAGAAGTTAAAATATTAAACCTTGAACATTAACCCCAAAAACTAAACTCGTCGTGTGTGTGTGGCAAAGTCCCAAACTCCAAGTCCAGGAATCTTAAAGTTCAGTTCAGTAAGCCATAGGGTGAAACATGAGCAAAGGCTTCTTCAACAACCACTGTTGTCTGAAGATCAGACGCAGATGTAGACAACATAGAGAGTAATTACAAAATTCAAATGTTCCACGATGGAACCAAAACGACACCTCAGTGTTTACTCGGTAGTGACTTCCTCACCCCGAAAAGCATCCGAATCGTGGCCGTCCACACAAATACCTGTATCCTTCTTACGGGTCAGCAACAAAGTGAAGTCCACCGACTACTTCCAATTTCCATGCGTGGATTGTAGTGGCAGACACAGTTATTGTTTCTCATCCATCGACAGACGAACTAGCAGGCTGGTGTCTCTCTCCCCTTCTCTCTCTCCTCTCTCTCTCTCTCTCTCTCTCTCTCTCTCTCCCTCTCTCTCTCTCTCTCTCTCTTACTGACTTCGACTGACTTCATCAACAACGTCATTACGTCCTTTATCTTCTGTTGACGTAAGCACGCCTTGAACACACCACACACACACACACACGCACGCACGCACGCACGCACGCACACACACACACACACCACACACACACACACACCACTATATTTTATCTTAAAGGGACATTCACCTAGTCCGTAACATTCCCCAGCTCGCAGGATGGGAACTGTGCCCGCGAAAACCGCGACAGGGTAGTTCCAGCGGCCACGGTGGATCAATGGGATGCAGCGGTTGCTGGGAGAAACGTTCACTGGAATTAATTCAGCTCAGACGGCTGTCACTGTTTCCAGTATCTGGGTGTTTTTTTTTCTTAATTTCTCATTAATAATGTTGGTGTTTTCATGTTATTATCAGTGTTGCCAGTAATTGTGAATGCTTGAATATCTGAGATTAACCACCATTCCTGTTCAGTGTCATATTGTTGGCAGTGAGCCGGGACCGGGACCTCACCAGTGTCAATGCCTTCCGTCAGCGAAGCCGGAAGTTTGAGGTCCCAACCCCCCACCCCAACAAACAAAGAACAGGAAGCCGCCTCACTTCGGAAAACTGTGCCCAAGATTACTCTGAAAGGCACAGCACGATCCCACAGAGGGTGAATGGCGAACTCAGTATGAGCGGGAAATGTGCGCCATCACCAGCACCAGTGCCTATATGATCATCAGACTCCGGGGTTCCCTGATTCATGTATCGCTTTCTCTCTCTCTTTCTCTTTCTCTCTCTCTCACATCCACAGCCTTCACATTGCTGGTCTTACAGATTCTTGCACCGAGGATCTTGCCTCCGCTCTCAGTACAATCCATTCACCGACGTATCTGAACCTGGTGTCAAACTCCTTCACAGACTGATCTGTCCCAGCTCTCTGCCGCCTCATACTGAACCGGGCAGAGTCTGGAGCGCATCGAGTGAGTGATTCTGTTTATGTTTATCAATGTAATAAAATATCAATGAATCTGCGGGATTATTGACAATATTTGTCTGTAAGTGTTGAAATATTAACTGCAGGTCCGTGTTTTTGACAGTGCTTTGCAGTCTGTTTATGTCTTGCCCGTTCTTCAATCTCTTTCAGGCTGTGGGAGAATCAGTTCAGTTCAGATGGAAAGAATCAGCTGAAGATACTGCAGGAATCCAGACCCGGACTGAGAGTGACGGTGTGAACCTTTCAACCAACCATTTCCGTCCCCGGTTGCGGAATGGTTTTGGCCGACCCCCTGTCCACCTGTTTAAATGACCTCAAACCATCTTTAAAACCGAGCCAAACTTTGACAGTTCCCTGCGTACCTCCGTCAGTTGTGCCGTCATAATACCAATGAACAGATGACTCGGAGACTTTCCCACATGACACTGATTCTATGGATATCCGAAACAGAAAGCTCCCACTGATAAACCACAGACAGGACAAACAAGAGAAAATAGTCTACCTACACGTCAAAATGGTTTCCGGTTCAACGAAAAGAAGGCGTCTCGATCTTTCTTTCTTTCTTTTTCAATATTTTTATTATTCCAGATAGAAAATACAAAGTGCATGAAACAAAAGAAAAGACAAAATGTTACAAAAGACATTGTATTGAATCACACTTGAAATCACAATACCCCATATTGATAAACAGAAATGATAACTAATTAATAGTAATAAATTGGAATGATTTTATTATTGAAAAATCTAAACCCACTATCAAAACCGAAGTTCTTTGGTCAGAAAAAATACCAAAAAAAAGCCCTAAAGACGTAGTAGTATTTGTCAGTATCTGTACTTTAAGCACCAAATCAATAGTTTTGGAAGTAGTTCAAAAAAGGTCCCCAAAGTATTTGAAATTTCATATTAGATCAGAAATTGAACACCACCTTATTCGTTCCTGATAACCTATCATAAATGTTAGATTTTGAACCATCATAACAAAGGCTTCAATTTAAAAATTGTATCTATTAAGTTCTTTTCAGGACTTAAAGGGAACGTATGTACTTGAGATCAGAGAAAGTCTTCGATTTGCAAATATCGAAAAGAAGCGAGTTTTTGGTGAATTATATTTAATTGACAATTGTTCTAACTTTGCGAAATTCCTCCAACATATAGATCCTGAAAACTAGTACTACCCAGTCTATACTATTCTTTAAAAACTACGTCAGTCATGGAAGGTGTAAAAAACAATCAGCAAAAATGGGACTGGACAAAGAAAATCTTAATAAATCATAATATTTTCCAAATTGTAACAAAATCCTCAGAGCATGTTTAACTACCAAGTTATCAGTTAATTTATTTAAAGTTAAAGGAAGTGAAGAGCCAAGCAAAGAGATAATAGAACATTTTTCACAGAATTAGCTTCCAAAGAAACCCATACTTGACAGGCCTCATGTTTAGTATAATGTAACCAAAACCTAAGATTTCGTATATCGACTGCCCATTAATAAAACCTAAAGTTGGGTAAGTCAAAGCCTCCATTATTTTAACTTTCTGAAAGTGAACTTTATTTAATCCAGGAAGTTTACTTTTCCATATGTAAGAAAATATAATTGAATCAAGAGGAACAAAAAATAGTCTTAGGAATAAAAGCAGGTAAGGCCTGAAATAGGTACATAAATTGAGGTAAAATATCATTTTAATAGAATTAATGCGGCCAATTAATGATATAGAGAGGAGTGACCAATTTGATAAGACGCTATTTACATAATTCGATGAAGTATGAATTCTTTCTTTAAATAAATGTTTATAATTTTAAATAATTGTCACACCCAAACAGGTGAAATGATTTGTTACAATTTTTAAAGGAAGGTTAGTATCGAATAACATCAGATTATTCAAAGGGAAAAGTTCACTTTTGTGTAAATTCACTTTATATCCTGAAAATTGGCTAAAACGGGTAAGTAGAGAAACTTAGATAAAAATGAACATTGAAAAAATACAGCACAATTCAGGCACTTCGACCCACAAAGCTGTGCCGAATATGTCCCTACCCGAGAAATTAATAGGCTTAAACAAAGCCCTCTATTTTACTCAGCTCCATATACCTATCAACAGTCTCTTGAAAGACCCTATCGTATTCGCCTCCACCACCTTTTCCGGTAGCCCACTCCACGCACTCACCACTCTCTGAGTAAACAAACTTACCTCGACATCTCCTCTATATCTACTCTCTATCACCTTAAACCTATGTCCTCTTGCAGCCACCAATTCATCCCTGGGGAAAAGCCTCTTACTATCTACCCTATCAATACCTCTCATCATCTTATACACCTGTTTCAGGTCCCCCTCATCCTCCGTCTCTTCAAGGAGAAAAGGCCGAGTTCCCTCAACCTACTTTCATAAGGCATGCTCCCCATTCCAGGCAGCATCCTTGTAAATCTCCTGTGCACCCTGTCTGTGGCTTCCACATCTTTCCTGTAGTGAGGCGACCAGAACTGAGCAGAGTACTCCAAGTGGGGTCTGACCAGGGACCTCTGTTGCAGCAACAATACCTCTCGGCTCCAAAGTTCAGTTCCCGATTGATGAAGGACAATACACCATATGTCTTCTTAACCACAGCGTCAACCTGCGCAGCCGCTTTGAGCGTCCTATGGACTCGGAAATACTATATTCCGTCAACATATCTGACCTACCAAAATGAACCACTTCACACTTTTCCGGGTTGAACTGCATCTGCCACTTCTCAGCCCAACTCTGCATCCTATCTATGTCCCTCTGTAACCTCTTAGAGGCCTCCAAAACTATCCACAACACCCCCAACCTTCGTGTCATCCGCAAACTTACTACCCACGCTTCCACTTCCTCATCCAGGTCGTTTATAGGAAGCATAGAAGGTAAAGAGGTCTCAGCATTAGAAATGGGAAAGCAGTAAATCATCAGCGTAGAGCGAAACTTTGTGGGTAAAAGCTCTCTTAAAGATACCAGAGATATCTGTAGATTCTCGAAAAGCAATAGCTAAAGATTCTAAGACCAGTTAAAATAGTAAAGGGCTCAAAGGGTATCCCTGTCTCATTCCGCGTTGAAGTTTAAAAGGTTCAGAAACTTGAAATTTGGTAAGCAAACGGGTGCAGAGGGAGATAAATAAAATAATTTAATCCATTGAACAAAATCGGGCCCAAAATTAAAATTTCTCTGAACTTTTAAATAAGTAAATCCATTAATCCGATCAAAGGCCTTCTCATCACCTAGAGATGTCACACATTCCGATATTTCCTGAGAAGGAGAGTAAATAATATTCAGTAAACGGACGAATATTAAAATGGGAATAACGATTTTTGATAAACGCATTCTGATCATCGGATATAATTAATGGTCAAAACAGTAACTTGAAAAAAAAGTTTCAAAATCATTGAATAATAAGAACCTTTGTTAGTTTATTAGTAAGAAACCTCAAAAGAATATATGTCAAATAAACGTGTCAAAGAAAGACCAAAATCAAAATACATAAACATTCAAAGTGTTAGTGAAGGGTTATCAAATATATAGAAATAAACGTTCGTGAAGAAAATTACGGAGTTGTTCAATCGTCAGATTCCAAAAATTTGAGCATCTCCATGCGAGCTAAACCATGTATGTGAGCCATTTTTCAGAATAATTCTAAGCTTTGCTGGGTAACGATGGGAATGCTTATAACCTTGGTTGCAAAGCTCCGACATAACCTTTTTGAATTTAACCCGAGGACTGAACATAACCTCGGGTGAGAAATCTTCAATAATTCTGATGTTTTAATCTTGGTAGTCAAACATCCTCTTCGGCGGGGTTCACGAATTAAAATGTCCTTAATTTGAAGTCATGCAGAGAGATAATGACTGACCTGGGTTTCCCTTCCGTAGGAGGTTTGAACAGCGATGACCTGTGTGCTCCATCAATCTTAGGCAAATATTTTAAAATAGTAGGAAATAATTGAGCCAAAGGTTTTACAAAGAATTCCGTTGGTTGGTTGCCTTCCACTAGCTCCTTGAGACCTAAAATTCGAAGATTGTTTCTTCTGCTTCTGTTTTCTAAGTCAATAATCTTCTGTTTTAATTTTTCATTGGATTTAGATTGCTTTTACAAAGCTTTTCGAAATCATCGATTTTCTCATCCAAAACCGAGAGAGACGCTTCATTCTTAAGAGACACTTAATCCGTTCGTCATGATCATGTAAAGTTTCTTGCATAGAGTCCAACTTAGAACTTCTGTTGAATTTGCTTTTGAAATTGTTCGAATTTCTGGAAGAATCATCTATACGTTTCGAAGCAATTGTAAAATAGACCCCAGAGATGCGGGAGGGTCAGATTCCTAAGTAGTTTTAGAACCTTTGGCACTCCTTGTAGTCATGGTAAAGCAACACCTCGGCTGCGATTATTCTAACACTGGTGCCCCACAAAGCTGCGTCCTCAGTCACCACGCTACTTCCGACACATTCACGACTGTGTGGCCAGATTCTGCTCTAACTCTATCTACAAGTTTGAAGATGATACCACGATAGAGGTTGTCCTGGTGATTTCTACTCCACTCGTATTCCTGATTCGCGGTTACAACAATGTTCTCGGATTTCCTTGCTGGTTTCCTTGCAATACTTTTTCTGCCGCCGGATACCATCCTGAATTTATAACCAACGTCTCCGCAATTTCTTCACTCCATACTATCAGCAATTTTCAATATATTCAATCTGGACCTGTACTGCAAGTGCACACAACGCTTTATTGCGTCCTCTTTACCAGTGTTAGCCCAAATGGATTTCAAACATACCTCCGTGATCCAACAACTGGATTTTACTGTCCTAGATAAATTTTATGTGAAACAGTGACATAACACTTAAGTTATATCTTCTCTCTCAATGGTAACTATTTCTCTTCTAGTTTCAGATTGGCCACACCTCTTCTCTATAGTGTTATTCCTATTAAGACACCAATAGAATGTTTTCGAATTTCTTGTTTTGCCTGCTGTCAGTCTTTTCTAGTGCCCGCTTTTTGCCTGTCCCTATCTCCAGACTTTCCCTTCCTTATTCCCTATATTCAGTATGCTTCTCCTTTGTGTTCGGCAGCTGTCCGTGATCCACTTTCCTGCTCCACGTTAGTCTCTATCATTTTTGGTCACGTCACGGAGGAAACGTTAGCAAGGCTACATGTTGCTTCTGATTCCCAACAACGACTAAAACTAAGAGTGTCATTTTCTGCTTTCAATACGTCAATATTTCCTCCTTTTCAACGTTCCGTCCAAGGCATATATACAGACTTAAGAAATTATCAACTTAATTCTGGAATGTATACATGACGGTCCATTAGATGGGGTAAGACTGAACTGCTGCCAGATTTTAAGCTTTGGTAGAGAGTTGCCCATGCATTCATCACATTTAATTTAATTAAATCCAGAAAACTAGACAATGATCACATAAGATGTACATGTGCGGAGATGAACACTGATGACGGTAAAGGCAAGACTGCTACGGGTTATCAGATTTCTGCTCTCAACCTAACAGACATTGTGACTGAGCGAAAGTTATTTTCACCTTTGAAAGACGCATTTGAAACGGAGAATGACCAGGCAAACATTCAAACTCAAGTATAATGAATCAAATAATTACCTATAGTTTAAAATGTAATCATTTAAAATTGACTTTAAAATAAAAGACATTGGAAGTATTGCGTTCGCCCAAACCTGTGACGAAGCCCTCCTCCAGAGCCCAAAAATCAAACTGACGCAGACAAACAAGCACATAGGCACAAACGCACAGAGACACACAATACACACACACAAACACGCACACACACAAACACCCACACACACACACAACACGCACACACACACACACACAAACACGCACACACTCACACATACAGATTGACACACACGACCTATTCTGTTTCCTTTTATGTTTCTGATTGTTTTGATGCATTGCAAATCAGAGCGTATTTACTGGACTGATCGGGTGCCTAACAGGTAAATGATTATCAGCCTGTTCCTGTATCCGCTGGGTTCCAGCGAAATCAGAAGGGGCGAGATTGAATCTTATAAAATCCTGAGTTAACTTGACAGGGATGCGTAAGAATCCAGACAAATGTTGAAGACCCATGAGGAATATCTACGTTTCTCTGAGCGTCATGAGCCTTTACAACCCTTTCTCAAAGGGGAATAGAAAGTATCTTGGGATATGGGTCAGGTAATAGTAGATCGGCTCCTCGTTTGCGGGTGTAGGTGGCCAGTTGTTACCGGCTCCATTCCGAAAGTGGAGTTACGGTTACAAGCACATCGTTTATAGATGGCGAGCAGGCCCGAGGAGGCGAATCGCCTGCTTCTCTTCCGAATTTACAACCATAGTTTTGATGTATGTACCATAACTTCGGTCTGACAAACAGAATGCCCAATGAATCTCATATTCAGAGTTCCTCTACCTTTCAAACAGGACGAAGTACTGGTAAAATAAGGATGAAACCAACTGATAAATGAATCAGAAAGCACAAGTTCCTGTTCCAGGGATAATAATTTAATTAACGTTTTTCCTAAATGAGCACGAAACTGAAGGTGAAGACATTCGTGTCTTGCTGTAAACTTTTACTCATTAACAGAAGACTAGCTCCATGAGATCATAGTTCGGCAGTGTTGCAACATTGCTGATCAACGACAACGATCCAATTAAAGACAATTATTCCAATTTTCATTATAAAGAGAGCCTATATCGAGATTAACACACATCTGAGGTGGCTCACAGTGGAAACCGGAGAAAGTAACAACCAGTCTTACAAATATTCTTCCAGATACTTATACTCCTCCTCAGCTTTCACTACACCCTCCCTTATGTTGGTTCTACCCAATAAATGCATGTCGTATACTGCACGATCTCTCGAGTTTACAGTCTGATAATAACTTGTTGGCATATTGAAAAACAAAATCGAACTGGGAACACGGACTGGAAGGAAACTGGCTGCCAGTCAGGTATTTTGTCCGGGGTTTTTCGAACGGCAGAGAGCGGATCTGGTGAAACCTTAACTCGAATAATCATAAACATAATTAATAATTTTGTATCGAACAGTCTGATTCGCTTGGCATGATGTTGTGTGTCACGCAATACATGCAGTGAGGAGCAGGGTGTGGGAGGGGAAGTGCTGATGAGGCTGAAATCCAGATTTATGACCGTGTATGAAGTGATATTTCCCCAGGGTGTGTTTATCCACAACGAGGACAATCGGGCAGTCTAATGTGGTCCCTCCGAACTTTATCGGAAGGAAACAAAAGTTAAGTCCTCAGAAAATGCCAGGTGACATCAGAGAGATTTAATAATCAGGCCATTCACCGCAGTTCACTGAGCAGCAAACACAGAATGTACTGGAAACAAAAACACCCTCCACAACATCTCTGAAGAGAGAAACTGCCCTAATATGTCAGGTCCGAGACCCTTCGTCAGAATTGACACTTATAACTCTATCAACGAAAGTCAAATTGTACAAACTTTAACTCTCTTTCTCCTTCCACAAGTGAAACCTGACCCACTCATTATTCCAGCACTTTTGTCTTTTTATTTGAGCTTCCAGTATGTGCAGATTATTTTTGTTAAGTTTTATCATCTGTGCAACTGTTAGACATATAGTATGGCTTCAAGAAATTCGCCATTTCACAGAATTATTTGTCCAGATAATAATATTTCTCATCTGTCGCTCGATTAAAAACATTGACGAGACCTTCAGTGTTTTCATATTTGAACTCAAACATGAAATAACTCAGAACCGATATTTCTTGCAGCAGGAAGAAGAAGCGACAAGGCTATGTGCAAAGTGTGAGAGGTGGGATTAGCCTGGCAATGTATGGCCCAAATGGGCATCATGGTTTCGAATAGCTTTATGTGCTATTAACTTATTTGGTTCGGAAAAGCTGCATCCCTTGGTTCTCTCGCATCCAGAATTCCAGAGATTAAATTATAAAGCAATTGCACAGCTAGACCGGCGTAAAAAGTAAAATCCTAAATATTGAAGGGAATTGTGACGTTAGGAAGAAATGGGCTCAGTTGATCGCGGAATATCTGCTCAGAGAGATGACCGTAATGAGGTTCCGTCGGGTAGGTATCGATACCCTTGATTCACCTGTATTTTAGTGATTTACACATACATATATTGCTCAGAATTAAATCGCCTATTTCTTCTGCTAATATTTTCAGAAGTTTGGTACTGAAAGCGAGAGATACACAAGAAAGCTGTACCGAGTTGTATCTAATCCATAGAATTTGGATAGGACGTGTAGTGAAGGGAACCAAGTGGGACTTTGGAGTTCATTCCCGCACAACGTTGAACAGAATGTAGACATGTAACATAAAATAGTACGGCACAGGAACAGGCCATCGGCCCACGATGTTGTGCCAAACTAATTAAAAGAGTAACCAAATGCTTACTGAACCAGTAACTTCTGCCTAACGTCCATATTCCTCCATTCTCTGCACATTCTCTTGCTCTCAGAGCCTCTTAAACGCCTCTATCGTATCTGCCTCCGCTACCACCCTTGACAGCGCATTCTCGGCACCTTGCACTCTTTGTAAAACACAGGCCCCGTACCTCTTCTCTGAACTTACCCCCTCTCACCTTAAATGCATGCCTCTCGTTTAGACGTTTCCACTCCAGGATAAATCAGCCGTCTGTCGACTCGATCTCTGGCCCTCATAATCATAAACTTCTATCATTCTCCCATCAGTCCGCCAGTCCGGAGAAAACAACCCAATTTATCCAACCTGTCGTCATGGCACATGCCCTGAATCCAGGCAGCATCCTGGATAACCTCCTTTCACCCTTTCCAAAGCTCCACATTCTTCTTATAACAGGGCGCCTAGAATTGAATGCAATATGCCAGATGCGGTCTCAGCAGGGATTTATAAAGCAGCAAAATATCTTCCCAAATATTGAACTTAATGACTCGACTGATAAAGGCACGCATGTCAAATGCTTCTTTACCTTATTTACCACCCTATCATCTTGTGCAGCATTCCAGGGAGCATGGACTTGGACACCAAGCTCCCTCTGTACATCAGCACTGCTAACGGTCCTGCCATGAAGTGAATACAGTCCCTTTGCATTTCATCCTCTAAGTGCAACACCTCACATTTGGCCGGATTAAACTCCATCTACTATTTTTCCTCCATATTTGAAACTGATCTATATCCCGCTAGATCCTTTGGCAATCTTCTGCACTATCCACAAAACCACCAATCTTGTCTGGGAACTTATTAACCGGCCTATCCACGTTACCATCACGTTTCACATATATCGCAAGCAGCAGACCCTAAGAAACACCACTAGTGACGGACCTCCAGTCACAATAAATCCCATCGTCGACTACACTCTGTCTTCAATGGGCGAGACAATTCTGAATCGAAACGGCCAATTCACCGTGGATTCCATGCAACTTAACCTTCTGGATTAGCCTCCCACGAGGGATCTTGTGAAACTCCTCACTAATATCTATGTGGATATACACACAGCTCAACCTTCATTAATCACCTTGGTCACCTCCTGGTATTTCTCAATCTATTCAGTAAGACATGACTTCCCCCGCACAAAACCATGCAGTCTGTCCCTAATTAGGCCATAGTTTTCCAAGTGCTAATAAATCCTATCCCGAAGAATACTCTCCAGACGCTTCACGACACTGAAGTGAGACTCACCGATCTACAGTTTCCAGGATTACACCTATTTCCTGTCTTGAATAATGGAATAACATTAGCTATACACCAGTTCCCTGAGACCTCGTCTATGGCTAAAGAGGGCATGAAGATCTTGGTCAAGGCTCAGAAATCTCATCTCTTCCTTCTTTCAGTAACCTGGGTTATATCCACCAGAAACTGGGTACTTATCCAACGTAATGTTTTTTTTAACAGGTCTATATTTGCATCACAACATCGGAGGTTCCAGTGCGGATCCCGCGGAACAGCAGTAGTCACGGACCGCCATCCAAAATAAGTCTGATCGACACTACCTTCTGTCTTCCATAGGCAAGACATTCCAAATCGAAAAGGCCAAGTCACTGTTGATTTCATGCATCTCAATATTCTGGATGAGCCTCCCGTGTGGGACCTTGTGAAAAGCCTTCCTAAAATCCATGTAGACAACATGCACATCTCCACCATTGTCAATCACCTTTTGTCACGCTTCAAACAATTCAATCAAATCAGTAAGACATATTTTCAACGCACAAATCCATGCTGACTGTCCCTAATTAGGCCATGGCTCACCGAATGTTCATAAATCCTGGCGTTGAACTGATGAAGGTTCTCGACCCGCAACGTCGACGAAACCTTTGCCTGCATTGATGCTGCCTGACCATCCACATCGGGCCTGCAGTACGTGTCCGACAGCCCTGTATTCTCCGTCACATTATGTTGCGTTGTTGGTATTGCTGCCCTGCAACTGCCGAAGTTAATCCACCGTGTGGAGAACTTCACTATTTATCCGCGGGCTAACCATGGCCTCACCCTGTCACAGATAATTGCCATCATCCTATCTACCCCCACCCCACCCTTACAGCGACTTTGCTGCAACAATCTTCTGTTTTCAGTTCTGGTAACTTGAAATCATCTCTTTCTGATTCAGGGTCTTCTCCCTGAAACGTTAACTGTTTTGCTTTCCACAGATGCTGCCCTAACTGCTAAGAGTCTGTAGTACTTTCTGTATGTATTTCATATACCAGCATTTGCTATTTCTTTTGTGTTTTACATTTATAGAGACCAGCGCCGCTTGCATTAGAGGAGACCACATCAGATAAATGTGTCAGAGGGAAAAATCCTTGTCAGAACAAGGATCCTGATGGAAAATCCGACTTCTTCTGGAATAAAGAACCTACAGGAAGATTCCATCACTAATGTAGGGAAATAAGTGCTGGAAACAGCGGGTGAGCGGGAACGTGACTTGAAGCACAAAATGTCCCTAATTGAAATGGAATTGGTTCTTGAGGTGTCGGTGTTACTAAACCCTTGCAAAGTGCTTGACCAAACTTGTTCACACCCCAGAGGGTAGTTCTGAGGTGCTCCATGTCCTGGGACAGGTGAGGAATGTTTGAGCTGAAACTCGACCTGGACCGCGTAACACCGTTCACACACAGGGCGGTGCTTAAACCTCCCAGAACAAGAGGTGGATCAAATTCACAGCTTGGGACTCGCTGAATGAAAGAGAGACCATCCGCCCATTGGTGTGAGATCAACACGGAAATCTGGACAAAAGCTACTTGTGACCGAGAGGTAAGGTTAACGCAGCCTCTGATATTCCTGTCTGTGTTTCCTCCATTTGCCTCACTCCCCCACCTCCCGCTGTCTAACCTGTGCCGGGCCGTGGATCGGGCCGTTCTGTGAGGGTGGATGGGACCAGGACTGCGGCAATCCACCTTTATCCCGGGCCGTGGACTTGAGTACTCACCTCAGTCTGGGTCTCACCGCATATCCCACAGATACTTTATATGATCAGGCTCGGGACATAATGCAGGTCCCTTAACTCCGTGGATTTAACGCATTCTGGTTCAGCGACATTTTGTCCAACTGGAATTTGAATGCCAGCTGACTGGGTTTGTGACTCTTCCCGCCGATCCCATCGGGCCCTTTTCCTTATGATAAAACTGGGCTGTTCCCTGCCCTGGTTCTTTTCTAGACAATGAGCTTCGGGCCCATCAGCTGAGACCTAACTCTTCAGCTCAGTGCAGAGTGAACACGTTGGACGGGCGATATCGGTCTGTACTCGGCACCGAGAAATCAGTCCGTCCTTACCCGGGACCGAATGGAAGAAAACCGGTGGAACGAACTGTTGTCCCCAATTAACGACAACAGTTCATGTTTACAGTGACGGAGTGGTTTGATTAGTATCAAACGTAAATTCGGTGGTAGAAGGGAGGCCTGACAATTCACGTTATGATATTCCCCAGGATATAAACAGAAGAACCTCCCAGGTCGTTTGAACTGTTCTAGTGCTGAACGTATCTCTCACATAGGTATGGGAATCTGAAGTGACCCACGGAAGGTAGTGTCCCGTCACCAATATTAATAGAAAGAAAATATGTTTGGGGAATGAAAGCGGACGGCAGGGCATATGCAAGGAATGCCGCAGGCGGAAAAGCTGCAGGTTATTTTTAATTCAGATTCTGCGTTAATGCCTTTCATGTCGCAGAAAGGGTTACCTGTAACATTAAACCACTTTGTTCATAGTTGATATGACATTGGATTGTCGAACAGGTTGGAATTGATTTGAGCACTAAGGGCGCAGCGTGCAGTGAGTGATTGTTGGAATCCATCCCGTGGACAGACAACTGCTTTCACTCAGACGCTGAGTTTTGAGTATCGCAGAACAACAAACTGCACCTTCCAAATCCATCGAACCTTCCTCACCGGATTTTGAATGAATTTAGCAGGATATGACTTGAAAATGCACGTACAAGAGACGGGGTCTCTTGCGGAATTCAGGTGAGAATAACGCAGCTTCTAATATTTACCTCTGGTCATTATTTCCAATTAGCCTTGAAAAAATGCTGCTTCTGAGCTTTGGTTTGAACTAACGTATGCAGTGCTGACATGTGTTCCTGTGTATTCTGTTGCAATGGTTAAATTTCACACAAGGTCAAGGTTCGAGATTCTGCCCGGTGCCTGTTAGAGTCTGGAGAAATGCCACCGTGAGTCAGTGAGAAGGAAGATAGTGGGAAAACTGGGAGACATTTCTGTGGAGAGTGTCGGGAATCAGGATACAGATAAAATTATTTTCCCCGTCAGTTAATGATCTCTTATCCAAAGTAGATGCAAATCTCACCTTCCTCTCCATTTTGGCGTTATGTATCATGCAATTATTTTGGAGACGTGAATGCAGATACTGGCATCTGGAGAAACAACCTGCTGGTGGAACTCAGCGATCGAGCAGTATCTGTTGGGGAAGTAATTATCGACGCGAGGGCAAGGAGTCCTAATGCAGAGCTTCGACCTGAAACGTCGACAGTTCCCCCACACCTCCCACAAGTACAGCTCGACCGCTGAGTCCAACGTGTTGTTTGTTGCTGAACGAAATTATTTTGTCTCTCTCATTGCAACCTCCTTCCCCAAACTGCGCTGGATCCCCAACATTCTGATAAACAGGCAGATAATGAGAAGATTATATTTCTCTGTAAGAACATAGCAGAGGAATTAATCATTCACATTGTGTATTTCTTCACGGAAGAAGAGACAAGCAGCTTCCCGTTCTTTGAGGATATGACGAACAGAATAAAGGGGAATTGGTTGGTCTGGTGACTTTGGATTTTCAGAAAGCTTTTTGAAAATGTCACACGTTTGTCAACAGGATGAGAGCACACGGCACTAGGGTTATATACTGATATGCATTTAGAATTCCTTATCGGACAGAAAGCAATTGGGAACAATTGGTTCTTTCTCGGACGGGAAGCTGCAGCTTGTGTGGAATAGAGTGATTGGCACCCAGCTATTCGAATATACTCGGTGAGATTGTTTGGTGCATGGTATCCCCGTTTGGATTGGAATTGGCTTTCCGTGTAGTGGTTGACGGGATTTATTCTAGATCGGTGACTAGTGTTGTTCCGCAGGGATCAGTACCGGGACCTCGGCTGTTTGTGATGAAATACAGAGAGGTGGGTGAGTAAGTTGGCAGACGATACAAAGATTGGCCGTGTCGTGGATGATGTAGGATTGACAAGGATACAGCGGGATATAGATCAGTTGCCGATATGGGCGGAGAAATGGCAAATGGAGGTTAATCCCCAAACGTGAAGTGTTTACTTTGGGAGATCACATGAAATGGGACAGTGCACTGTTAATGACAATACCTTTAGCATTGTTGATGTACCAAGGGATCTAGAGGTCCAAGTCTATAGCCCCTGAAAGTGGCTTAATGGTTGATAGGGAGGTAAAGAAGGCATATGGCATGGTTGTCTTTATTAGTCGAGGCATAGAGTTCAAGAATCCGTAAGTTATATTGCGGTTTTATAATATTCTAGGCGTAGCTGAATTGAATTCTGGACGCCCATTAATGGAAGGATGTGAAGGCTTTGGATAGGGTGCAGAAGAGGTTTACCAGATGCTGTCTGGATTGGAGGGATGTGCGATAAGAGGTTAGGCAAACTTGGGTTGCTCTCTCTGGAGTGATATAGGCTGAAGAGAGAGCTGATAGAGGTTTATAAGGTTATGAGAGCAGACAGATATATATTTTTTTCCCAGGTTGGAAATGTCTAATACTAGAGGGCATGCATTAAGGTGAGAGGGTGTCAGTTCGAAGGAGATATGCGGGACTAACTTTTATCAGATAGAGAGGTGGATACTGGGGATGCGCTGCTAGGAGTGCCAGTGGAGGCAAATACGAGAGAGGCGTTTAAGGGTGCGAGATTGACACACACGTGCAGCGGATGGAGGGATATGGACATTGTGCAGGCAGAAGGGATTAGTCCGTTTTTAAGCATTTAACTACTTGTTTAATTATTTCGGCACAACATCTTCGGCAGAAGGGTCTGTTCCTGTGGAACTGCTCCATGTTCTTTGTTTATTGGGAGAATACTTCTGTATAGGGATGAGGAGGTCTTCCTTTGAGGGGTATGGCTCCGCCCACTGGAGTCCTTTCGCCTGGACACACTGACCTCAGTTTTACCCCAGGGGCTCAAGTTTATCCATGTCAGAGGCGGTTAGTATCACGTCACACGTGGAAGGCAGCTTTATGGACCATGTTTGGAACGCGGCTGTGATAAGGTGTGGAGACGAGTGATTCCGGAAAACTGAAACTGGGCACTCGATGAACAACTTATTATTGACGACACTATCAAAGACACCTTCCACCGCTTTGCTCTTCAGGCAGAACGGAGACTGTGATTGGCTTCAGTTCGTGGGTTAAGTTGCTTATGCTATTTGCAAGCTGGATTTACCTGAGAAATTGTCCACATTATCGGACAGATGCCAGTGTTTAGACTGGTTTATTCGGATCCTGCCGCACTGGCTTTTATGCAGTTAAGTTCCTGCGCTCGACGCGCGGCGATGACGTCAGAGGTGCGGCAACAGATCCTCACCCAGCGCGCGGGCTTTCTCCCTTCGCTGGTGAAGAAGGTTCAGCGCAATTTGGCGGCCTGTCTGCCGACGCGCCTCCGACTTCCGAGCCGGTTCGCCTGCGTCGAAGGTGGGTCTCCACATAACAACTCCCCCTCCCCACAGAACCGGCGATCAACCCCAAAGTCGACAACCTGGGTCAGCGGCTGTTTGGGCGGTCTGCCTCTGCGCCGCGGAGCCTGAACCGTGACAGGCTACGCCGTCCACATGGGCCGGTTTGAGTCGGGCCACCGTGAAAACCTCCTCTTTCCCCCCAATGTCAGAACGTAGGTGGACCGTTGTTCCTGAGCACCTTGAACGGCCCCTCGTACGGCAGCTGTCGTGCCCGGTGTGCGCCCCTCCGTGCAAATACAAACTTACAGTTGTGCAGGTCTTTGTGTACGCAGGTCGGGATCTGTCCATGCTGTGAAGTCGGTACGGGGCCAGGTTGACGAGCATCTCGCGTAGTCTGTCCAGAACTGCCGCGGGTTCTTCCTCTTGCCCCGTTGGGGCTGGTATGAACTCTCCTGGGACGACCAGGGGTGCACCGTACACAGCTCGGCCGACGAGGTGTGCAGGTTCTCTTTGGCTGCTGTGCGGATTCCGAGCAGGACCCAGGGGAGCTCGTCCGCCCAGTTAGGCCCTTTCGGCGGGCCATGAGAGCCGACCAAGTGACCGTGGAAACGTCCCATCAGTCCATTCGACTGTGGCGGTAGGCAGTTGTGTTGTGTAACCGTGTTCCCAACAGGATGGCCGCGGCCGACCACAGGCTGGAGGTGAACTGGACGCCTCTGACGGAGGTAATGTGGGTCGGTACCCCGAACCGTGCTACCCAGGTTGCGATCAGCGCTCGGGCGCAGGAATCGGCGGAAGTGTCAGTGAGCGGGGCCGCTCTGGCCATCTCGTGAACCGGTCTAGATAGCAGGAGGTACCGCGCTCCTCTCGACACTGGCAGGGGCCCCAGATATCCTCATGAATTTGTCGAACCTCCGGTGGTTGGTTCGAACTTCTGCATCGGGCTTTAGTGTGCCGCTGCACCTTGGCTGATTGACACTGCACGCACGTTTTGGCCCATTCACTGACCTGTCTGCAAAGGCCATGCCACACGAACCTACTGGAAACCATCCGGACAGTTGTCCTGCTGGATGGGTGAGCCAACCGTGTATGGAGTCGAAAACTCGCCGCCGCCATGGCTGCTGGGACGATGGGGGCAAGGTTTGGCCGGTAGCCACGTCACACAGGAGGGTCTCCCACCTGGGCCTACTAGGAAGTCCTGCAGCTGCAAACCCGAGACTGCAGTCCTGTAGCTGGGCAACTCGTTGTCTGCCTGCTGCGCCTCCGCCAGTGCTGCAATAGTTCACCCCCTGGAACAGAGCCTGGATAGATGGTCTGGAGATTGCGTCCGCCACGACGTTGTCCTTCACCGAGACATGCTGGATGTCCATCGTGTACTCCGAGATATAGGAGAGATGTCGCTGCTAGCGGCCAACCAGGGATCGGACACCTTCGTGAACACCAAGGTCAACGGTTTGTTGTCTGAAAACAGCCTGTCCTCTAAGAAGTACCTGAATGTCGGATTGCCAGGTAGTGTGCCAACAGCTCCCTGTCAAAAACACTGTACTTGATCGGGTTGCCGAAAGTGCCTGCTGAAAACGCCAGGGTTGCCAGCGCCCCTCCATGAGCTGCTGCAGCACCCGACCGACTGCCGTGTTGGATGCGGCCACTGTGAGGGTGGTTGGAACGTCCGTTCTGGGGTGCACCAGCATCGCGGCGTCTGCCAAGGCTTCTTTGGCTTGAATGAAAGCGGCCACGGACTCCTCGTCCCAAGTAATGTCCTTGCCTTTACCCGACATCAGGGTGAATAAAGGCGCATGATACGGGCTGTTGAGGGGAGGAAACGGTGGTAGAAGTTGACCATACCAACAAACTCCTGCAGGCCTTTGACGGTGTTGGGCCGACGAAGTTGCGGATCGCGTCTACTTGGAGGGCAGGAGTGTTGCCCCGTCTTTGGTAATCCTGTGGCCCAGGAATTCGATGGAGTCGAGTCCGAACTGGTATTTGGCCTGGTTGATCGTGAGGCCAAATCACTCAGGCGGAGTAGAGCTGGTGGAGGTGGGACAGATGCTCCTGACGATTAATGCTGGATATGAGGATGTCGTCCAAACATATGAACACGAAGTCCAGGTCGCGTCCCCACCGCATCCATTTGCCTTCTGGAACGTCTCTGTGCGGCATTCTTCAGGCCGAACGGCATTCGGAGGAACTCGAACAGGCCGAGCAGGGTGATGAGTGTTGTCTTGGGGATGTCTTCAGGGTGTACCGGGATTTTATGGTATCCCCGGACGAGGTCCACTTTGGAAAAGACGCTCGCCCCGTGCAAGTTTGCTGCAAATTCCCGTATGTGCTGCACGGAGTAGCGGTCTGGGTTGTAGCCTCGTTCATCCTGCGGTAGTAGCCCGCTTGGTCTCCAGCCCCAGCTGCTTTGGGAACAAGTGCAGGGGGAGGCCATCCTTCCCCAGGCGGAACTTGTCCGAGAGAAGCCTTCGTGCGCGGGCTTGGTGGGGTTGTCCCATGGTCTCAATGTGGTGCTGTACACCATGTCTGGGCGTGGCATCCGTGAACTACGGTGCCAGAATCGTTAAAATGTCCGCCAGGATGCAGGTGAATTCAATGTCCGACAGCGTGATGGAGTCCAGGTGTGGGGCCGGCAACTTGACTTCACCCAGGGGAGAATGTCTTGGGGGTCTTGGCATGTACAAGTCTTTTCCCTTTGCAAGTCAATCAGAAGGCTGTGAGCTCGCAAGAATCCGCCCCCCGGAGCTGTTGGGCCACGGCGGCCAATGTGAAGTCCCATGTGAACCGGCTGGCGCCGACCTGCAGCTGGACTGTGCGGGTGCCGTAGGTCCGTATCGTGCTGCTGTTGAGGCCCTCAGGGTGGGTTCCGGCTCCCTATTGCGGGTGTGGTACCCCGTTGGGGGTAAGAAGTTGATTTTCATTCCGGTGTCGACCAAGAAGCTGCGTCCGGACTTTTTGTCCCAGACGTACACGAGGTTGTCCTTGTGACCAGCCGCAGTAGCCATTAGTGGCGGCTGGCCTTGGAGTTCCCAGGAACTCGCAGGGCGGTCGACACCGGCGGGCTTCTGTGCCCCACCGCTGGTGGTAGAAACACGATTGTTCCTTGGCCTTCTCACTCCTGCCGCTGGGTTGTGTGCGCTCCGTTGCCGGGCTTGATCTGGACTGCCGTTGGGCGTGTGGCTTGGTAATCTGACGGACGGGCGCCCGCTTTCCCTCTTGGCTTTCCACAGCACCTCTGCCCGGGCCGCCACTTTCCGGAGGTCACTGAAATCCGCGTCAGCCAGTAACAGAAGTCTGTCCTCGGGCAGTTATTCAAGGAACGCCTGCTGATATATGGGGCAGGGCTGGTGTCCTTCAGCCAGGCACAGCATATCGTTCATTAATGCTGACGGCGGCCTGTCCCCCAAACCGTCCAGCTGCAGCAAGCGGGCAGCCCGCTCGCACCGTGAGAAGCCGAAGGTCCTTATGAGCAGCGCTTTGAATGCTGCATACTTGCTTTCCTCCGGGGGCGACTGTATGAAATCCTCAACCTGGGCGGCTGTCTCCTGGTCGAGGGAACTGACCACGTAACAGTAAACGCGTGGAATCAGAAGATATCTGCCGAATCTGGAACTGGGCCTCTGCTTGGTCAAACACACGCGTGGTCGCAGCGTCCAGAAGGGTGGCAGTTTCAGCGAAACTGCGTGAACAGATGAAGAAAAGATCATCTTCGGTCCAAATTCCGTTTGCACAGTCGGGGTCACCAATGAGGCGACGGGCTACGCACCAAGCTAGAAGTCATCACACGCAGTCTGCGGGTCGAACTCCAGAATGGTTGATTCAAAACTTGCGGCGCTGGCTTTCAAGTTCCCGCCCTCGCAGGGCGGACATGACGGTCAGAGGTGCGTCACGAACGTCTTCCGCGCGCGGGCTTTCTCTCCTCGCCGTTGAAGAAGAAGGTGCAGCGTCATTTTGGGTCGGTCTCCCCGCCGACGTGCGCGCCGATCTCCGCGCCGGTTCGCCTGCTTCCAAGATGGGTCGCCACACTGGATTGTATTACTCACAGTTGAACAATATTAAAATGCATCGGGTGATTAATTCAATGAGTTTTAATGCTGAAACACTAAACATCCCGCAGAGCGAAACAAGATTGTTGCTGACATTAAAAAAGCTCAAATCCTCAATGATTTTTTACAAGAAACTAATACACGCAATTGTGATACTTTACGCTTTTACGGCCGATGGAGGGGGATGCAATATCATTACTCTTTCCCATGTAAATCTGGGGGGGGGGGGAGTTCAATCTTTCCCGACAACACTCTTTCATTTGTTGAACATAAGTTATAGAGGACACTGACGGTCGTTTTCTGCAGTATCAGAAAGCTAGATTTTAGACTAGTCGTATTTGCCAAGATTTCTGCTCCCAATACGGGCGATCCAGGATTTTTTGGACCATTTTTTGCACTTTTTCAGATTTGGATCTTTACTCTCTGGTTCAGGAGGATATTTTAATTGCTGGTTAGATTCAAGGTTAGATCGGTCATCTACTGAACCAGCAGCTCTCAATAAATCAGCTTTATGTCTTCAATCATTTTTAATGAAAACTGGTGTTACTGAGGTCTGGCGTTTTTTACATCCAGAAGACAGGGAATATTATTTTTTTCTCATGTTGATCACACATATTCCAGGATTGATTTTTTTTAAATTGATAGTCAAATAATTTCAACAATCCGGTCCTTTGAATATAAAGAGACAGCTCTTTCAGACCATGTTCCTGTGTTTTTATCTTTAAATCTCCCCAGACGCCATCAAATAAACAGATCCTGGCGTTTTCATCTAAATTTGTTATCTGATAAACATGTTTAAAATTTTTTAGAGAAACATATCACTTTCTTTATTAAGGAGAATCCACAAGGGACCTAGTCTTATGATATGGGATATTTTAAAACCTTTATTAGAGGACACATTATTTCTTATGCGGCAAGCGTTAAGAAAAAAGCTAATACAGAGAGATTGATTTAGACAATCAATTGAAACTTCTAGAGCAAAATATACCTTGGATCCAGATCGCACTTCACATAAAAGGCGATTTGAAATCAAAACTAAATACCACCTACTTTTAACATATCCAATTGAAAATCAACTCTTAAAATATAAAACTCAATATTTATGTCCTTGGAGATAAAACAGGTAAATTATTGGCTAATCAATTAAAAGCCTTTATAGCTAGATGGCAAATTAAAAAAAATTACAAAGCCAATGAGAAAAGACAACAGATCATTTAGAAATAATGATTTTAGAGAATTCTATCCAAACTTTATAGTTCTGATTCTCCTAAAGATGATATTGTAATGTACAACTTTTTCGACCAATTAAACATTGCTACACTCTCTGCCGATAACCGAAAACAACTAGATAAATGCATTACTCATGAGGAAATCGCCGAGGTTATACGGTCAATGCACTCTGGAAAGACACCGGGACCTGATGGATTTCAGGAGATTTCTTAAGGCTTTTTCTTCACTGCTTATACCTTATTTAAGTTCTGTTTTATCGGATTCTTTTAAATTGGAAGATTACCACAAACTTTTTATGAAGCTTTCATTTCACTTATTCTTAAGAAGAATAAAACCCCAACGGATTGTTCTTCATACAGACCAATTTCTTCACTGAATGTTGATGTTGAAATTTTATCTGAAGTTTTGGCTCGTAGATTAGAAAATATTTTACCATTAATTCTGTCCGATGATCAGACGGGGTTTATCAAAAACGTCATTCCCATTTTAATATTCGTCCTTTACTGAATATTAATTATTCTCCTTTACGGGAATATCGGAATGTGTGATTTCTCTAGATGCCGAGAAGGCCTTTGATTGGATCTTATGGAGTTACTTATTTAAAAGCTTAGAGAAATTTAACATTGGGCCCGATTTTATTTAATGGATTAAATTACTTTATTTATCTCCTTCTGCCCGTGTTCTTACTAGCTTTCAACTTTCTGAACCTTTTAAACTCCCACGCGGAACTAACAGGGGTGTCCTTTGAGTCCGTTGCTATTTAACCTGGTCCTTGAACCTTTAGCTATCGCTTTTGGAGAATCTACAGAGATTGCCGGTATCTTTAGGTAGGTACCACCCATAAAGTTTCGCTCTGTGCTGATGATTTACTGTTCTTCATTTTCTGATATTGAGACTTGCTACCTTCTCTGCTTTCTTTACTTCCTGTTTTAGCCAATTTCAGGATATCAACTGAATTTACACACGAGAGAACTTTTCCCTTTGAACAATCTGATGTCATTCGATATTAATCTTCCTTCTAAAATTGTAAGAAATCATTGTATCTATTTGGGTGTAACTATTACTAAAAATTATGAATATTTATTTAAAGAGAACTTTCTTGTTTTACTGAATTATGTGAAAAGGATCTTACCAAATTGGTTACCCCTCTCTATATCGCTGATTGACCGCATTAATTCTATTAAAATGAATATTTTACCAAATTTATGTATCTATTTCAGGCTTTCCTGTTTTTATTCCTAAGTCCTTTTTTTTCATTTTCTTGACTCATTATATCTTCTTACATATGGCAAAATAACATCCTAGATTAAAGAAAGTTCATTTTCAGAAAGCTAAAAAAATAGAGGCTTTGCTTCACCCAACTTTAGGTTTTATTGCTGGGCAGTCAATATACGAAATCTTACTTTTTGGTTCCACTATATTAATCATGTGGTCTGTCCAATATGGATTTCTTTGGAAGCTAATTCTGCTAAAAAAATGCTATATTTCTTTGCTTGGCCCTTCATTTCCTTTATCAATAAATAAATTAAGTGATCATTTGGTGGTTAAAGATGCTTTAAGGATTTGGTTACAATTTAGAAAATATTATGGCTTATTAAGATTTTCTTTGACTAGTCCCATTTTTGATTTTTTAAAAACCTTCTATAACTGATATAGATCTTAAAGAATGGGATATATTGGGCATTTATTGTTTTCAGGATCTGTTTGTTGGAGGAAATTTCTGAACGTTTGAACAATTGTCAACTGAATATAATTTGCCAAAAACTCACATTTTTTGATATTTGCAAATTAGAGACTTTCTCCGATCTGAAGTACATACTTTCCCTGTAAGTCTCTTAAGAAATTCCTAGGTGTAATTTTTAATTTGAAGCATTTTTATGATGCTTCAATATCTATGATTTATGGTAGTTATCAGGAACGAATAAGGTCCCTTTAGACAAAATTTAAAAATGCTTGGGAACATTGTCTGCAGATTTCAATTTATGAAGAAACTTGTAATCAAATTTTTAAACTGGTTAACACTTCATCATTATGTGCGCGTCACTCTCTCCTTCTGTTTAAAGTGGTCCATGGAGTTCACCTGTCCAAAGACAAGTTATCGCGTTTCTATTCGGATATATTTCCTTATTGTGACAAATGCAATAATGGAGAGGCTTCTTTAATTCATATGTTTTAGTCTTGTCCGAGTCTGGAAAAATACTTGATAGAGGTATTCAAACCTTTTCCATACTGTTTAATATAAATTTTAAGCCAAATCCTTTAACTGCATTATTCGGGATTGTTGAAGAAAAATATATAATTCTGGAGACTTCTGACTTACACATATCGGTCTTCATTTCTCTTATAGCCAGGAGGCTGTATTGCTTAAACGAAAGGAAACTACTCCCCCACTCATGCTCAATGGTTACGGGATGTTATGTCATATCTAAACTTAGAGAAGATCCGTTGCTCTATTTCTGGATCTATTCTGAACTTTCAAATATTATTACGACCTTTTTTGAACTACTTTCAAAACCACTGATTTGGCGCTTAAAGTAGAGATATTGGCCAATATTACTATGTGTTTAGGATGTTACTAAATAGCTTTGGTTTTGGTAGTGGGGTTAGTTTTTTTAAATAAAATTATTCCAACTTATAATACTAATTGGTTATCATTTTTGTTTATTAATATGAAACATAGTGATTCAGTACAATTTTTGTAATATTTTGTTTTTTTTCTTTGTTTCATGTACTCTGTACTTTTTATTTGGAATTAATAAAAATCTTGAAAGTGGTAGGAAATCCGCAGGCCAGACAGCAGCGTGGAGAAAAGCAAGCTGTCAACGTAAGGATTAGGACACTTTGGAAACAGAAATAAACATCTCCTCGTCGGGGAATTGAACCCCGGTCTCCCGCGTGACAGGCGGGGATACTGACCACTATACTAACGAGGAACGAATGGAAGGATGTAGCCTGTTATTCGGTTGTCATGGTACAGGAGAAGTCACAGATTCATCTCGAATGTGTTCGTTGACAGCAAAACCGGCTCCTTTCAGACACCCACCTCACTGTCTGACTGGAGAGGTTCAGGACTCGCCAGTGAAACAGCCACTTATTGTGTTCTAGGACAGGCCGGTGGGGCTCCCATTAGGGCCTAACTGCATGTGGTTGAAAAGGATATTTCTAATGAGGATTTATTTTCCCATTTACTGATGAGAGAGAAAGGAAACGATTTGTCGCTCTTCGACCATTTCAGGATCGACTCTCACATCGTCCGATCCGGGTTGAATCATCACCGCGCTGTGTGACTCCGGCCTGTTGATGGGTGGCGACATCAACTGGACGGAACAGGGACTGCAGTCGAATGCGGAATGACGCGCAGAAAGCAGATCCGGGACTGTTGATTGAGTCACAGAGTCAAACAGCACTAGAGACGGTTCAGTTCCCGAATGGCCTGCGCATTAGTGAGGAGATGGTGGTATAGTGGTGAGCATAGCTGCTTCCCAAGCAGTTGACCCTGGTTCGATTCCCGGCCATTGCAGGTTCCAGATTTTTAATCTCCCGACATCGGGACTCACAAGTAAATCTCTCACAGAACAACGATCTGCAGAGGTCTCGAGTTCTCTACTTATGCTAATCCGTGGGTAACTTGCTGAATTCATTTCGTTCGATGAGTGAGGGTTAGAGCGATCCCATTGCCGTTTCATTAATTATCACTTACTGTGAGCAGGTCTATGGGTCAGGGAAGCAATTTCCGTCCCTCACCTTTCCCAGTAAATTGATGAACGGATATTGCAGCTTCCGGTTCTCACGCTGTCGATATTCCCATAGCAAACTAGGTCACATGTGGTCGCCCCAATCCTGGAAGGATATGGAGGCTTTGGAAAGGCTGCATAAGAGATTTACCAGGACGCTGCCTGGATTAGAGGCTATGAGTTATTAGGAGAGATTGTACAAACTTGTGTTGTTTTCCCTGGAGAGTCCGGGACTGAGAGGAGACCTGATAGGAATTTATAAAACTATGCGAGGCATAGATAGCGCAGGCATACAGATACATTTCGTAGGGTAGAAATGTCGAATACTTGAAGGCTTACGTTTAAGGTGTGAGCGTACGTTTAAATCAGTTGTATGCGGCAAGTGATGCATTGGAGGATGACCCGGGGATACTTTAGTCACCCTGCGGACACCACGCAATGGCTTCACCCACACCTCGTGTGGATCATTTTGTGCAAGCCAGAGGTCTCATTAATGTCGCAAACCTGTCACTGTAACAGCATAAAAGCAGAATTCCTTCAGCGTTAAAGGGCCAGTAGTGCACTTTGTCTCTTTGTGACCTCCACCCCCCCCCCGACGCTGGTTGTCGGCCCGAAAAGTTGGCAATTCCTTTCCGCCCACAGATGATGCCTGACCCACTGAGTTCCTCAGCAGAGAACATAGGACGGTGCAGCACAGGAACAGGACCTTCGGCCCACAATGATGTGCCGAACTATTTAAATTACTAATCAAATACCCAACTAAACTCATCCCTTCAGCCTACACAATATCCATATCCTTCCATTCCCTGCACATCCATGCGCCTATCGAAGAGCCCCCTGGACGCCTCGATCGCTTTTGCCACCACCAGCCCGGGCAGCGCATTCCACCTCTCTCTGTGTAAAAAAACATAACGCACATCTGAGCTTACCCGCTCTCACCTTAAATGCATGCATGCTGGTATTCGACAAGGTAAAGTTAAGGGCGCATCTCTGGAGTTAGCGATGCAATATACAGGTGATTTATCCATGTTAGATGTCACTTTTCCAGCTCTCTGTGGCTCGACACAACATCAGGTTTGGATTTCACAGTATGAGTCCGTTCTGAAGTCAGTAAGAATTATTTATAGGGACTTGTTCAAAGTTCAAGATCCAGCATGAAGATGCCGGGGATTGAACCCGGGACCTCATGCATGCAAAGCATGCGGTCTCCCACTGAGCTACATTCCCACTGCCACTCCACAATTTCAGCAGTCCGCTCGTTTCTTGGTCTCACCCGTTGAGCATAAAACAGAGGTACTGGAACACAAAGAACAAGGCTGGAACTGACCATTCGGCGCTTCCCGCTCCACCATTCAGTGCGACCATGGCTCATCATCCAAGTTCAACCCCTGTTCTGCTCTCTCCCCACACGCCGTAAAAACCTTTTGGCGAAAATGCCATTTAGAATTAAAGCAAAACAAGACATTAGACCTGGCAAGTCCGTTAGGTCCAAGGATGTCACCGGAGGAAACACGCACATCCCCTTGAAATGGAAGCAGAACATTGGGGCTCCGGACGTGAGACCCGGCAGGGAGGGCTCCCACTCAGCCCAGTGAGGCAGCAGTAGGGAGCGTCCGTCTCCGGACAGCGCAGTGTTACCCAGCTGACAATAACACGCACAGCGAAAGCTGCCGGATCGACAGCGTCCCTGGGTGGGCTCGAACCACCAACCTTTAGGTTAACAGCCGAACGCGCTGACCGACTGCGCCACAGAGACACCCTGAAGGAAGCGGGTGAATGGTCCATTCCCGGGTTTGGAGGCGGTGACCAGGGATCGGAGCTGGGTCCCGGCTTTTCCCAACTTTCATCAATGGTTTGGATCAGGAAGTCACGGACAATATAAAACAGAAAACGGCGGAAACACTCAGTACGTCGAGCAACATCTGTGGAGAGAGAAACAGAGGTACGTTTCTGGTCGGAAACAGGGTCAGGAGTGACCAGGACCACCGCACCAGACAGAATTTCCAGGTCAACGTCCAAAATTCATAACGGAAGCATTGAAACGCAGTAAAAACAGCGTCATTTATTACATAGAATTTTCACTCCGGGGCCAAAAAATCAACAGCCCCTCAAAATTAAACCCGTTACTCCAGCCGGACCCGCTGCTCTCGGAGTCAGCAGGTTCGAACCTCCGCGGCGAAACCACAACGGATTTCTAGTCCATCGTCTAAGCACTCGGCCACGACTACCGCGCTGCCAACAGCCCGGCAGCCAAAGGACATTGGCCATGGTCTGGGATCAGTGTGTCCCGAACGGACGGGGACAGCACTGATCCCGAAGTCAGAGAAACAGGACTGATCCTGAACTATAAACAGAAACTGCTGGAAACAGGCCAGGCAGAGTCTGTGGAGAAACAGAGTTAACGTTTCAGGTCGATGAGCTTTCATCCTGAACTCCGTGTGAGCAGCTGGAAGGAGGGAGTCTCAGTCAGAGCGGGACAGGGTCTTCTCACCCCGTCACCACACCCCCAGACCTCACAGTGTGCTCTCAGTCTCTGACTGTGGGCATCAGCAGCAGAAAAGCGGTTATTGCCGTTCCTCAGTTGCCCTGGAGAAGGTGGTGCTGGGCCTCCTCCCTGGGCCGCTGCGCTCCGTGTGGTGAGGGAGCTCCCACTGGTCTCTCAGTGACGGTGCTCCAGGATACTGACCCGGCGCCCAGGCAGTGATGGTAATGGGGGAATCTGCAGGGTGGCCTGGGCGGGACGGCCGGGCCGGTTTCACTCTCCTCCTCCTTTCTGATCAGCCGACGGGCTTGCTGTGCCGCTTCAGACGTCATTCACCAGGGAACCCCATTGGTGTGGGCTAGAGTCACATACAGTCCACAGCGGGTGAGGACGGCGGGTTTTCTTCCCCCAGCACCCGGGATTCATCAGGTGGGAGAGACTGAGTTCGGCTGGCGGGGCTGAGCTTATGTCCCTTTTCTTGTAAAAGGGCATTGACCTGACACTTCTGTCTTCTCTCTCCATGGGCGCTGCGTGACCTGCTGAGTTATCGGACATGTTTTGCTCTCATGTCTAATTTCCTCATGTCTAATAAACCTCAGTATTTTTGGGCTGCTTGGACCCGACACTGGATATAAAATGGCGGACATCGACTGGGGCGATACCGACCTCGGTGTGTCAAGTTCTCCCCTGACTTACACAAGTGTATTTTAATGAGTATTAAGGGGGTGGAGGAGCATTGGTGTTCAAGTGCAGGGACCCTTAACGTGACAGCTAATGCAGATAAGGGGGTGACGCATCCAAACGGGGGAGTTCCTTCATGAGGCGGTGCAGGGAATTTAACAGCAGGGTTGTTTTGTTCCAACCATGATAGAGTTTGAGTGGGTCCATATTGCAGGGCTGTGTGTAGTTCTGTTCGCCACACTGCAGGGAGGGTCAGATTTCGCGAGAGAGGTTACAGAGGAGATTCGCCAGGATCTCTCTTCCGTTATAAATGTTGTTCCCTTTGGAACTGCGGAGATTGCGACGTGATGTAATTGGGGTGCGACAAAGTACATAGGAAGAGTAGACAGGGAGAAGTCGTTCTCGTTGGTGATGGGACTGGAACAGGAGTACAGGGACTGGAGGTGAATTATCGGGAAACGATGAGAGGGCTGAACACAGAGGGAACAGGGAATGTGGCCTGAGACCGAAGAGGGAATTCCAACGTCCAGTCCGCGCGCTCAGGGAACAAGCGGGAATATTCCTGTGGAACAGGGAGAGTGACTGAGACTCGGAATGAAGACATCACATCGGTCTGTGCAGAAGAAGGGGACAGAGTCTCTGTCGGGAATGGAGGGGGTGTGAGGAGAGAGATCCAACAGGGTAAACATTCACTCGAGCGAGCGGTGAATAGTCGGACGTCACTCAGCGTGAGCACATCATCTGGGAAATGTCGGGCATCTGCAGGCATACAGTTTCCTGTAGGCTTCTGGAATAGAGAGAGAGTGAAAGCTGGAAAATGCGTTGATCCGTTCATTGATTGACCGTGAAAAGACGAGGATGAGAATTATATCCCTGATATGCTTTCAAGAAGTGACGGTAATCTCTCTTACACTCATCACCAACCTGAATTTTTGAACAAAAATTGTATACATTTTTACTCGTAAATTAAACCCTGACCGTGCTGAAGCGGCGAGTCTCATATTTTGCAGTTTCAAATGTCCTCAAGTTAAATGTATTAGCCGTTGCAGTTCCTGTTCCGTCCACCTGATGTCCCCATCCTCCAACAGACTGCATTGACACAACGCAGAGGAATTATTCAGCTGAGAGTCGACATCCGCAACAGCCGATGAGCTGCGAATAGAGTTTCAGGTAACTCACATCAGCTGTGAATCAATCAAAACTCCACCTTTTCAATGATACATAGTTTACCCCCAAATGAAGTTACACTCCCGGCAAGTCTCCAAGAGGAGAGATTTCTTGTAATACCCCAGAGCACTCCGATCTCACAACAGTCCGATGTTTCTGTCCCTGGCCCAGTTTAGTTTCTGGTCAATGGTTAACACCAGGTGTTTTGATGTTCGTGGACTCAGCGATGGTAAAACAAGGGAATGCCGATGTTGGATGGTTGGACCCTCTGCTGTCGGTGATGGTCAGTGCCTGGAACTTCTGTTGCGAGAACATTACTTGTGATTGGTCAACCCATCCCCGGATGTCTTGGTGCACGCAAAATGGGATGTTTCATTTGCGGGGAGTGGGAAGATAACTAAAGCGTCAGTGATCATCGCCATTTGTGATGGAAGATAAGACGTTGATGAAACAGCTGAATATGGCTGATCCTTGGGGAGAAACCCTGAAGTGATGTCCTGGGGCTGGGATGATGGGCAGCTGACAACTACAACAGCTTTGCACTGCGCGGGAGATAACTCTGACCCTTGCAGTGTCTTCCTGTTGGTTCCTGTTAACTCCACTTTTCTCAACACTTGTTGATGCCGCGCTCTGTCAAAGGCTGCATTCTTTTCAACTGTGGACACCCTCTGACTTATACTGGAGGAAGTCATGTTAATAACAGTCAATAATTGTTGGTCACCTTCCAAAAATCTTTGGACTCTGGAACAGTTCCCTCATGTAAAAGTCACTTCTCCCCACAGAGATCCCAGTGGTCCACACATGTGAAACCCTCCCCCTACATTAACTCTTCAGCCTCGAATTTGTCTGCCATATCGCCCTGCTCTTACCCGCAATCGCCGTGGCACGGCGAGTAATACAGATATCACTGCCCTTAACGTCCTCCTTTTTATCCTGTTTCCTAACTCCCGATATTCACTCTGCAGAACCTCATCCTCTTTCTGCCCGTGTCATTAATCCCATTGTGTGCAACTTCTGGCTGCTCACCCTCCCTCCTGGGAATGTTCTGCAACCAGTCAGAGCATCCTCGACCCTGGCACCAGGGAGGCATCACACCATCCTCGAGTACGTTTTGCGGACACAGGATTTCCTGTCAAACCTCTAACTCTCTGGTCTACTATTTCTATTGTCGTTCTGTTTTCACCTGTCCTTGCTGCGCTTCAGAGCCTGTCATGGAGCCGCAGTGGGTCGACACTTTCTGAAGTTCAGTAAACGAGAGGTGATCTCATTGCCACTCACATTCTCTGGAACCAGAGTATTAAATGTCTTGTATCCGCCCAAATACTGGAAATCCCATTTCAGGGAGAAGCTGTGACCTGTTGCTCCAGAATCCACAGCTCCGACAGACACTCTGGGCTTATGTATTCCAACAGGTTCTGATTTATACAGAGGGTCAGTCTCCAGGGACACAGTTATACGCCTGTCCATTGTTCTTAGTTACAGTCACTTGAAAAAACACATTATATCAACACTATTACATCTAGTGCAAATGTTGTGGCGATTTAACACAAATACGTCAACGTCCCCAGCATTATCTCAGCGAATTCTCTTTTCCAACTCATGTCAGTAGATTTGATCACACATGACTGATCGTTTTCCGGAGGCCGCTGTATTTGAAGCTTTCACACGGTTGTATTGGAAACGGATTCGTCCATATTTGTAACTGATCTCTCCCACTGCCCAGCAGACCACAGGTCCCGTTCCCCATCACCACCTATTTCACTCCCTCTGTTATCTGAAGATATTTTCTTTGCACAGATATTCATTGCTGTCTGACATGCAGCAATGTTTCAAGATTTTCCTCACAATGTAGCTCATTTTGTATTTCCTGAGTATGTGATGTTCTACGTAGTTGATAACTGTGTAACTGCCATGGCTAATGTGTAACTGTAACACATATGGGATGACCAGGTTGAGCGTGAAAGATATTTTCCGCCAAGCACAGATTCCGCGTTGTATACAGACGTCTTATTGTGCTGCTTGTCTGCTCGCTGTGACCATTTGCCCGGTATCGCTGTGCCGAAACACCGCTGCACGAATGGTTCCCAGAAAGTGCGCAAGGCTGCACTGTGGCGTTTGCAGTGTTCGGAGCCTTTGCTGCTGAGCGAATGAAGATCACATTCCGGGTGTGTCCGGGTTGGAATTTTCGTCTACATATGAAGGAGGAATTTGCGTACACGTGATGCGACAGTATTGTGCGAAAGAGTCAAGTTGGAAAATTGGTAATAACAACGCAAATTGCAGAAAAGTTTAATTCCTGGACCTCGGGGCATGTGCTAAGCAACGCAACACTGCGCTTTCTGAAATACCCTCTCTGCAGCAACCTGTTAGCTGCCCACTTAACACCCTTGCGAAATCTCTTCTGAAGCTCCTCCAGCACCATCACATCCATCGCGTAATGGGGCGTCCAGAACTGCACACAGGATTCCCGCTGTGCATGAAGTCATGGTTTATTTAGCTGTAACATCAATCCCTTATTCCAAAACTCCATGTCATGACAAGTGAAAGCAAGTCGTATGCACATAGCGTCTGAAAAAGTGAGACAATCTTTTCCAAATGGAGAAACTACGACAACACTCTGACAGTTCGCTCAGAGCAGACCGGCGATGGTGTAATGAATGGTTCCATCAACATTAATTCGACGAATGCCCTCTTCCCATCACCTCGGTGATTGTTTTTATTCCTTTGTTTCCTGATGGTTGACCGAATGACCGTCCGTTCCTGACAGACGGAAAGCTGATAAGCAACAGGTTGCAAAAGTAAGAAGCTTCAGTTGGGTGAGCAGCCGGTCGGGTGGAGGTGGCGGAGCAGATGTCGTATTGTGGTTCCACATGAGTTTGCAGAGTTATGGAGAGATGGGGAAATGGGTATTGAAGGCAGGAAGGAATCGTTAGTGTTTCAGCATCCTTCATCCATTGTGGGGCAGATAGGGGGATGACTGGTGAGACTGCCCGGGCTGTGGACAAAATACATGCAGCAGGGCCTTGGATAAGCAAACACATGAAGGGTCAGTGGCAGTGGATGAACCGGCTGTCCACTGGTGTTGGTGAGGCAGGGTGTGGGAAAGACACGGGTTGGCTTCATCGACCTGGGAATTATGAGCCCAGCAACAGTCCACTCTCCTCTCTCAATTAACCCCTCAGCAGCAACCCGGTAAACCAGTGATTTCAACTTCGCCACAGCCGCCGTACATTTGTGGGATTCACGGCTGTGTTTCGGTGTACTTTTCTGTAATCCAATGCCCAGACTCCTCCTCCGATAACGCGCGGGTTTCCACACTCAGCCGCCACATCCATCCTCACCAGCTGCAGTGGGGCGTGCACACCGCCACAGCACCAAACTGGAAACCCATGATCACCGCACACAGACAGAGGCACATACACGCACACACATATGACCAACAGGATAGAAACACTGAGGCACCGAGCCTGATACAAGCTAAGAGACAGAAAGCACCGACAGACACTGAGAAGCGGAAACGTGCAACAATGAGCGGATCTCTTTACAATTTCTCTACAGCTGTGCTATACCTCCATCCATAAATGTAACCGGTTTAACATCCCTCTTTCGATATCCAGAATACCTCAACCTATCGGTGCTTAAACATCATACAGCGGCGTGCAAAGGTTTGGGCACCCCTGGTCAAAATTTCTGTTACTGTGAATAATTGAGTAGAAGTTGAATTGATCTCCAGAAGTCATAAAGTTAAAGATGAAACATTCTTTTCAACATTTTAAGCAAGATCCGTATATTATTTTTGTTTTGTACAATTTTAGAGTGAAAAAGGAAAGAAGCACCATGCAGAAGTTTGGGCACCCCAAGAGATTTGAGCTCTCAGATAACCCTTACCAAGGTCTCAGACCTTCATTAGTTTGTTAGGGCTATGGCTTTTTCACAGTCATCGTTAGGAAAGGCCAGGTGATGCAAATTTCAAAGCTTTATAAATACCCTGACTCGATCAAACCTTGTCCCAACAATCACCAGCCATGGGTTCCTCTAAGCAGCTGCCTAGCACTCTGAACATTAAAATAAATGATGCCCACAAAGCAGGAGAAGGCTATAAGAAGACGGCAAATCATTTTCACGTGGCCGTTTCCTAAGTTCGTAATGTCATTAAGAAATGGCAGTTAAGGGTAACGGTGGAGGTCAGGAAGACCAAGAAAACTTTCCAAGAGAACTGCTCGTGGGCTCGCTAGAAAGGCAAATCAAACCCCCGTTTGAGTGCAAAAGACCCTCAGGAAGATTTAGCAGTCTCTGAAGTGGTGCTGCATTGTTCTCCGGTGCAGCGACTCCTGCACAAATATGACCTTCGTGGAAGAGTCTTCGGAAGCAAACCTTTCCTGTGTCCTCAGCACAAAATTCAGCGTCAGAAGTTTGCAAAGGAACATCTAAAACAAGCCTGATGCCGTTTGGAAACAAGTCCTGGGGACTGATGAAGTTAAATTAGAACTTATTGGCCGCAATGAGCAAAGGTATGTTAGGAGAAAAAAGAGTGAAGTTCCTGTCCCAGCATTATGCGGAGGACGTGGTTATATCGGGATATGTTTAGAGAAGATTCACCGAGATGTCGCCGAACATGTGCCGTTTGTTTGAAAAGGTGATATTGGCTCGGCTGTCCTGTTTATCTTGGAGCGGAGGAGGCTGAGGGGTGTGGGTCCGGTTTGATGTGCACGAACTATGACGATAATAGGTAGATAATAGGACGTGTTTCACACAGCGAGATATAAAGCGAGAGGGCACATGTTCAATCCGCGGAAGTGAGGTAATGCTGGCGGAGAGTCTAAATAAGACTAAGGGACACACAGTCAACGGTAGAGCATGAAGAACAAAGGAGCCGAGGGAACTCGGAGAACGTGGACAAGTTCTGGAAGGTAGTGGGACAGGTCGGGCGGTCATCTGTTAAGGAGGCGGATGGGAGACTTGCCTTTGTTGGCTGAAGGCACAGAATGCCAGAGCAGAGAGCTCTGCTGGAACTGTAGAAACACAACTTCACCACAGCTGCAGAGCTGTGTGCAGTCCTGGTCACCACACCAGAGGAACTTCCAGGCACACCGACATCCGAATTCGGAGCCGGAGTCCCCACTCAGCCTCACAAGCGCACTCCTCCATTCAGGCAGATGAGCCATCATCTCATTTGGACCCTAACTCCACGTTCCATGTACCCGTGGTTATCTTTCACTCCCCGATGATCAAGTATCTGTCGACAGCAGCCTGGAGGATATTCAAACCTCGGCATCCATGTCCCTTATCGGAAGAGAATTCCGTGGTCTAACGAACGACTGAGGGAAAATATTTCACACTTAAACTAATAAGTGCCCTCTTATTTTGTACAAGAGCCACGAGTTATAGATTCTCTCCCCGGTGGAAACATCCTTCCAATGTATCTCATTCCAAGACTTATTGATCCCATGTATTTCAAAACTTAACCACTTCGTCTTCTGAACACTGAAGGATAAAAACCCAAACGCTCTGACTCTATTTCATAAAATAACCTTTGTATTCCTGTTATTAGCCGAGTCAAACTTTGTCTGAATTGACTTCAACAGGATAATATCCTGAAATAAAATAATGTTTCGTTTGCTCCCGACACGGCCTCCTCAGTCATCGACAGAACTGAAACATTAACTTATTTTTATGGATTCAATCTACTATCGAAATTTTATGCGCTCTGATAAGTGGAAAGTTTGGAGAAAAAAGGGTGCGGAATTTCATGAAAAGAGAACACCTCCCAACTGTAAGCACGGGGTGGATCGATCATGCTTTGGGCTTGTGTTGCAGCCAGTGGCACGGGGAACATTTCACTGGTAGTTGGAATAATGAATTCAATTAAATACCAGAAAATTCTGGAAGCAAAGATTGCACCGTCCGTAAAAAAGCTGAAGATGAAAAGAGGATGGCCTCTACAACAGGATGACCATCCTAAACACACCTCAAAATCCACAATGGACTACCTCAAGAGGCACAAGCTGAAGATTTTGCCATGGCCCTCACAGTCCCTCGACCTAAACATCATCGAAAATCTGTGGATAGACCTCAAAAGAGCAGTGCTTGCAAGACGGCCCAAGATTCTCACAGAACTAGAAGCCTTTTGCAAGGAAGAATGGGAAAAAATCCCCCAAACAAGAATTGCAAGAATCTTAGCGGGCTACAGAAAGCGTTTACAAACTGTGATAGTTGCCAACGGGGGTGTTACAAAGTACTGGCCATGCAGAGTGTTCAAACGTTGCTTCGGGCTCTTTACAGTTTTGTTATTTTGAACTGAAAAGCAACATTAAAGGAGCAATCTTCCTTAAAATATTAAAGGAATGTGTCATCTTTAAATTTATGCCCTTTGGAAATCAGGTCATCTTTTACTCGCTTAGCTGTTCACCGTAACAGAATTTTGACCAGGGGTGCCCAAACTTTTGCAGCCGCTGTTAGTGTGATGCAAATGCCGTTTCCGAACACGCGCCATTGAAACTGTCAATCAAATATGCTGGACAGAGCCTTTGGTGCCAGGCGATGATGATTCAATTCTTCTCTACTTAAGGATGAAAACTTTGTTCATTATATTAAAGAACAAATTTCCTTTTTCTTCTCAACTAATTCCACGGCAGAATTTTCCAGTGGGATGTTATGGGATACTTTTAAAGCTTATGTCCGTGAACAAATTATTTCATACTGTGCTGGATTGAAAAAAAACAAACTAATAATGAATTCCGTATATTGGCTGATAAGATTAAAGAAATCGACAAAAAATACCTTGTTACTCTCAATTTGGAGCTTTAGAAAAAGAGAATTGAATTTCAATTACAACATAGTTTATTATTAACATCTCCAGTTGAAAATCAACTACTCAAAACTAGCAGTCAGTTTTATATACACGGTGATAAATCTGGTAAATTAATGGTCAACTAATTGAAAGCTGCTGAAACTAAACGTCAGATGATTAAATTTCGTAAACGAGATGGTAATCGGACGGTCGACCATGATCAAATAATAAATCTTTTCAGGAATTTATATTCTTTATATCAGTCAGAATATCCGAGGATTCTACATTAATTCATGAATTTTTAAGGATATTGAAGATTCCGAAGTTATCACAATGAACGTTAATTGTAGAGAAATTTCGGAGGAAGAAATAAAGAAAGCAATTTCTTCAATGAATTCGGGTAAAACACCTGGTCCCAAAGGGTAAAATTTTTTAAAATCTTTTTTTCGATCCTTTCTCCTTGGTTATGTAAAATTTTTAAAGATGCCATATAGTAGGTAAACTACCACAATCCTTTCATGTGGCATCTATCTCTTTAATTCTTCAGAAGGATAAAGATCCTACTGAATGTGCATCTTACAGACCTATCTCTTTATTGAATGTGGACTCCATTTTTTTTCCAAAATACTGGCTTCTAGACTGGAAAAGGTAATTCCACAAATTATTTCTGACGACCAGACAGGATTTATTAGAAATCAGTATTTGCATTTTAATATTAGACGTCAATGTATATTGTAGATACCCCTCACACCTACAATTCCAGAATGTGTTATCTCGCTTGATGCTGAGAAGGTGTTTGTTAGAGTCGAATGGGAATATTTATTTAACACGCTGAGAAATTTAATTTTAGCCCAAATTTTATGTCCCCGATTAAATGGATATCTCATACACCTTTGGCTTCAGTACTCACTAATAATCAGAGATCCCCCTTTTTCACGCATTTTGGAGGCACTAGACAGGGCTGCCCTTAAAGTCCTTTATCGTTTGATATTGCTTTGGAACCTTGGCAATTGCCTTTCAGGGCCCTTCTAACATAGTTGGTACTACTCGTGGAAATGGGACGCATAAGATATCATTATATGCAGATGACCTGTTACTTTATGTCTCTAACCCTGAGAAATCCATTCCTTCAGCATTATCACTGCTGCTCAGTTTAGTGCTTTTCTGGTTATGGATTAAATCTTAATAAGAGTGAACTTTTCTCATTAAATACGCAAGTCCCAATCTATAAGCAACTACAATTAGACTCGTGACTTATTATTTACTTATTTGGGCGTTAAAATGACCAAGTAGCATAAGGACTTATTCAAAGTTAACTTTTTACCTTGAATAAATCATGTTAAACAATTGTTTACTAAATGGTTCCCATTGTCTCTATCCTGGATTGGTCAATCAATGTGGTTAAGATGAATATTTTACGAAATGTTTTGTATTAAGTCCGTGCTGTTCCAACCTTCATCTCGAAATCATTTTTTTGATACTATTGACTCTAAAATTCTTTCATAGATATGGCAGAATATGAACCCAAGGTTAAGTAAGAAATATTTACAGAAAATAAAAAAAAACGTTGGCAGTATGCTTTGCCTAACTTTAGATATTTCTATTGGGCAATTAATATTAGATAGTTAATTTTCTGGACAAAAGATGTAGATGTAATTCAATGTCCCCGGGGTGTATCTTGAGCATGATTCCATGCAAGGGTTTTCATTAGCTTCTATTTTAGGAGTCTCTCTCCCTTTTGCAACTTACCAGATTGAGTAAACATACGATTAACCCAATAGTTAAACATAGAATACGAACATGGTTTATATTTCGTATTTTTTGTTTGGATTGAATAAATTCATTTTATCAAGTCTGATCCTATCCAGTTTTTTCTTTCAACCACTAAGAATTGATTTCGCTTTTTCTTTATGGAAAATGGAATAATATGCTTTCGTGATCTATTCATTGATAATTCTTTTTTGTCTTTTGAACAGTTGTCTAATAATATACAACTTGCCTAGATCACGTTTTTTTCGATATTTACAAATTATATATATTTTAAAAGTTATTTCACCTACATTTCCGATACCACATAAAATTAAATTATAGAAAAAAATAGGTTTTAATCCGTATCATAAGGGCTCGAGAGCAACAATTTGTGATCTGATTATGAAAAAAACGTCTAGAGACATTTGATAAATTAAGAATGAATAGGAAAGAGAACTTCAGATATTTCTACCTATAGAGACATGGAAGAAAATTCCCCAATTAGTTAATAGATCTTCAATGTGTGCTAGACATTCTTAGATACAGTTTAAGGTGGTTCACAGGACCCTTATGTCTAAGGATAAATTAGCCCATAGAAATCCTACATGTGACAGATGCAATTCGGAGTTCGCTTCCCTGACACATATCTTTTGCTCCTGCCTCATTTGGAAAACATATTGGAAAGACATTTTTAATATTATTTCAATTGTATTGAATATTGACTTACAACCTCATCCTATTATTGCAATTTTGGTCTACCAGTGATGGATTCCGGCCACCTATCTGTTTCTGCTTGTCATATGATTGCATTTGTTACAGTAATGGCCCAGAGATCCATCCTATTTAAATGAAAGGATCCTATACCTCCTACCACATTTCAATGGTCTCCTCAAACTATAACACGTTTAAACTTAGAAAAAATTATGAGTGGCACTGTTGATCCTTCGCTTAAATTTGAGGAAATGTGGAGCCCATTTATTCAGCATTTCCATATGATGTAAGCAGACCTATTTCAAATCCATTTCGATAACCTTCTATTTGAATATAGAGGAGCGGAGCTAACGACATGATCATGTTTTTAACCGAAGAAATGAGTCCAGCTTTTATATGATGTTTTTGGTTTGCTTTTGTTTATTTTTTGGAAATTGGGTGTCTTTCATATAATTATTTTTTTTCAAATTATTTTGTATCATGTTCACGTAGTAAGAGATTGGGAGGTTCCGATTATATATTTTCCCCCCTGTGTTTGTATATGTCAACTGTTCCCATTGTAATCTCGATCTCTACGCACCATGTGTACAATCACTATTGCTGTGTGTATTAATTTGAAATTCAATAAAACAGATTGAAGAAGAAGCTGCCTGATCTGCTGAGAATCTCAGGTATTGTCACATTTCCAACTTCTGCAATATTTGTTTCCGAATCCCACATTCCGTTAGCCCTGATATTGTGTAGCAACCTTTTAGTAAGTTGAGTTAAAAAGCAATTTGAAAATCTGTTACCTGTCACCCACCCCTCCTGTGACTGGGCTTCACCCGTCAGACCAACTCCAGTGTCCCGCTTTAGACAAACCCTGGGAAGGCAGCCACCACAGAGGGGACACAA